>NC_048578.1:38438271-38453271 GCF_013265735.2 Oncorhynchus mykiss
TGTAGAATGTTCAGCTATGTCATGTTCACTATATTCACTATACTGCAGTATGTGCAGCTATGTCAAGTTCACGGTATTCAGTATACTGTAGCATGTTCAGCTTGTTGTCCTTTTGGAAGTTGAACCCTCAGCCCACTGCGTGGTCCTGAGCACTCTGGAAGCAGGTTTTCATCAAGAATCTCTCTGTACTTTCCTCTCCATTCACCTTTCCCTCGATCCTGACTAGTCCCTGCCGCTGAAAAACACCCCTACAGCATGATGCCGCCGCCACCATGCTTCACCGTAAGGGATGCCACCACCACCATGCTTCACCGTAAGGGATGGTGCCACCACCATGCTTCACCGTAAGGGATGGTGCCACCACCATGCTTCACCGTAAGGGATGGTGCCACCACCATGCTTCACCGTAGGGATGCCGCCACCACCATGCTTCACCGTAAGGGATGGTGCCAGGTTTCCTCCAGAGGTGACGGTCTTGCATTCCTTTAGGCACCTTTTGGTAAACTCCAAGCTGACTGTCGTGCCTTTTACTGAGCACTGGCTTCCGCCTGGCCACTCTACCGTTGGCGGAGAGCTGCAGAGATGGTTTACCTTCTGGAAGGTTCTCCCATCTCCACAGAGGAACTCTGGAGCTCTGCCAGAGTGACCATTGGGTTCTTCGTCACCTCCCTGACCAAGGCCCTTGTCCTCCGATTGCTCACGAAAAAAATGTTTTAAGCAATTTTAGAAAAAGGTTGTAACGTAACAAAATGTGGAAAAAGTTAAGGGGTCTGAATACTTTCCGAATGCCCTGTACACAAACAGATATGTAACAAAGGAAATGAAGAGAAGACAAACTAGTTTGATAATGCCAGACACACCCAGTACAAGCCCTCTATCTTTAAAGATCAGCCTCTTTCCTAAAAAAATTACTCTCAGTTGTAAGAGGACATGGGATACGTCCCAACATAGCACCCTATCCCCTACGTAGTGCACTACGTAGGGATAGGGCACTAGTTGGGACACATGCTTCCCTTTTCTCAGGTAAAAACATGATCATCATTTATACAGAATGAACGGTGAATATTCACCTCATTAGTTATACAGAATGGACGGTGAGTATTCACCTCATTAGTTATACAGAATGGACGGTGAATCTTCACCTCATTAGTTATACAGAATGGACGGTGAATATTCACCTCATTAGTTATACAGAATGGATGGTGAATATTCACCTCATTAGTTATACAGAATGGACGGTGAATATTCACCTCATTAGTTATACAGAATGGACGGTGAATATTCACCTCATTAGTTATACAGAATGGACGGTGAATATTCACCTCATTAGTTATACAGAATGGACGGTGAATATTCACCTCATTAGTTATACAGAATGGACGGTGAATATTCACCTCATTAGTTATACAGAATGGACGGTGAATATTCACCTCATTAGTTATACAGAATGAACGGTGAATATTCACCTCATTAGTTATACAGAATGGACGGTGAATATTCACCTCATTAGTTATACAGAATGGACGGTGAATATTCACCTCATTAGTTATACAGAATGGACGGTGAATATTCACGTCGGACCTCAGTCATTGGCTCATCGAACATGTGGTAAAATGTGTCTGTGGAGGCGGCAGTGAAGAGTGTCAGACTGCAGAACAACACCTTGTGGGCATCTCCAGTGACACCCTATTCCCTAGGTAGTGCACTACTTTAGACCAGAGCCCTATTCCCTAGGTAGTGCACTACTTTAGAACAGAGCCCTATTCCCTAGGTAGTGCACTACTTTAGAACAGAGCCATATTCCCTATATAGTGCACTACTTTAGATCAGGGCCCTATTCCCTAGGTAGTGCACTACTTTAGAACAGAGCCCTTTTCCCTACATAGTGCACTACTTTAGACCAGGGCCCTATTCCCTATATAGTGCACTACTTTAGACCAGAGCCCTATTCCCTATATAGTACACTACTTCTGACCAGAGCCCTATTCCCTATATAGTGCACTACTTTAGACCAGAGCCATATTCCCTATATAGTGCACTACTTTAGACCAGATCCCTATTCCCTATATAGTGCACTACTTTAGACCAGAGGCCTATTCCCTATGCAGTGCACTATTTAGGGAATAGAGTGAAATTTGGGACGTAGGCAACACCTGCTCTCTAATGTGTCTCAGTCCACTGGGCCTCCACCATAATTACACTATCACTCTCACAGACACACACTCACACACACACACACTCACACAACTCACACACACACACACTCACACAACACACACACACACACACACAACACACACAGACAGTGTTACTCTTCTCCCCTGGTGGGATGAAGGAGGTTGATAGATACCTTGTGGACTGAATTAACAGCATCTCAACCCATTAGATAAATAAACATATCTTCTTTCTGAGAGGACCATTCATTCCTCGCTCATTTGTTCCTTTGGCGGCGCTAATATGGTGAGAAGTCATTTGTTAGAATCTCATTCAGAAGGGAGAGGGGTGTGAATAGAATGGATTGGAATAATCAAGGGCCTTCATCACAGTGGTTTTATTCCCTCCTCCTCCCTTCTCCCTCCTCCTCCCTCCTTCTCCCTCCTTCTCCTCCTCCCTCCTCCTCCTTCATCCTCCTCCTCCCTCCTCCTTTTCCCTTCCTCCTCCTCCTCCTCCATCCTGCTCCTTCTCCCTCCTCATCCTCCTCCACCCTTCTCCCTCCTCCTTCTCCATCCTGCTTCTTCTCCCTCCTCCTTCTCTCTCCTCCTTTTCCTCCTCCTCCTCTTCTTCCTCCTTAGTAAATCTATGAAAAGGGACACTTTTTAAAGTCATACTGTATCTTTATGGACCCGCCAGACAGTCTCAAACTGTAGAGGTACACAACATTGCAAGGATCTCGTGAAAATATCAATCATATAGTGAGAGAAAAACAGAGAGAGAGGCAGAGAGGCAGAGAGAGAGGCAGAGAAAGAGAGAGAGAGTGAGGCAGCGAGAGAGAGAGAGGCAGAGAGAGAGAGGCAGAGAGAGAGAGAGGCAGAGAGAGAGAGAGAGGCAGAGAGAGAGAGAGAGAGAGAGAGGAGAGAGAGAGAGAGAGAGAGAGGCAGAGGCAAAGAGAGGCAGAGAGAGAGAGGCAGAGAGAGAGAGGCAGAGAGAGAGAGGCAGAGAGAGAGAGAGGCAGAGAGAGAGAGAGAGGCAGAGAGATTTTTCTCTTCTGAAGGGCATCACGGATCACCATTCACGTCCCTTCACGTCATCCAAACCATATTCTCTGTCTCTAGCCTGCTGCTTCTGATCCAGACTGGCAACCTTTCCCTTTCAGCTGTGGAAACATTCAGTTGAGCAATTTCATCCCCAATCCCAAGTCTTTTTAGCCTTACCTAAACCAGCAGGTTACTACTGTAACTGTGTGATGGTTCTGGTGACCAGCAGGTTACTGCTGTAACTCTGTGATGGTCCTGGTGACCAGCAGGTTAATACTGTAACTGTGTGATGGTTCTGGTGACCAACAGGTTACTACTGTAACTGTGTGATGGTTCTGGTGACCAGCAGGTTACTACTGTAACTGTGTGATGGTTCTGGTGACCAGCAGGTTACTACTGAAACTGTGTGGTGGTCCTGGTGACCAGCAGGTTACTACTGAAACTGTGCTGAAAGGCAGAGGAAGAGAGGAATGAAAAGACACTGTCATCTCTGATGGTTCTGGTGACCAGCAGGTTACTACTGTAACTGTGTGATGGTTCTGGTGACCAGCAGGTTACTACTGTAACTATGTGATGGTCCTGGTGACCAGCAGGTTACTACTGTAACTTTGTGATGGTCCTGGTGACCAGCAGGTTACTACTGTAACTGTGTGATGGTTCTGGTGACCAGCAGGTTACTACTGTAACTCTGTGATGGTCCTGGTGACCAGCAAGTTACTACTGTAACTATGTGATGGTCCTGGTGACCAGCAGGTTACTACTGAAACTGTGCTGAAAGGCAGAGGAAGAGAGGAATGAAAAGACACTGTCATCTCTGATGGTTCTGGTGACCAGCAGGTTACTACTGTAACTGTGTGATGGTCCTGGTGACCAGCAGGTTACTACTGTAACTGTGTGATGGTCCCGGTGACCAGCAGGTTACTACTGTAACTCTGTGATGGTCCTGGTGACCAGCAGGTTACTACTGTAACTGTGTGATGGTCCTGGTGACCAGCAGGTTACTACTGTAACTGTGTGATGGTTCTGGTGACCAGCAGGTTACTACTGTAACTGTGTGATGGTCCTGGTGACCAGCAGGTTACTGCTGTAACTGTGTGATGGTCCTGGTGACCAGCAGGCTACTACTGTAACTATGTGATGGTCCTGGTGACCAGCAGATTACTACTGTAACTCTGTGATGGTCCTGGTGACCAGCAGGTTACTACTGTAACTGTGTGATGGTCCTGGTGACCAGCAGGTTACTACTGTAACTCTGTGATGGTTCTGGTGACCAGCAGGTTACTACTGTAACTGTGTGATGGTCCTGTTGACCAGCAGGTTACTACTGTAACTGTGTGATGGTCCTGGTGACCAGCAGGTTACTACTGTAACTGTGTGATGGTCCTGGTGACCAGCAGGTTACTACTGTAACTGTGTGGTGGTCCTGGTGACCAGCAGGTTACTACTGAAACTGTGCTGAAAGGCAGATGAAGAGAGGAATGAAAAGACACTGTCATCTCTGATGGTTCTGGTGACCAGCAGGTTACTACTGTAACTATGTGATGGTCCTGGTGACCAGCAGGTTACTGCTGTAACTGTGTGATGGTTCTGGTGACCAGCAGGTTACTACTGTAACTGTGTGATGGTCCTGGTGAGCATCAGGTTACTACTGTAACTGTGTGATGGTCCTGGTGACCAGCAGCTTACTACTGTAACTGTGTGATGGTCCTGGTGAGCATCAGGTTACTACTGTAACTATGTGATGGTCCTGGTGACCAGCAGGTTACTGCTGTAACTGTGTGATGGTTCTGGTGACCAGCAGGTTACTACTGTAACTGTGTGATGGTCCTGGTGAGCATCAGGTTACTACTGTAACTGTGTGATGGTCCTGGTGACCAGCAGGTTACTGCTGTAACTATGTGATGAAAGGCAGAGAAAGAGAGGAATGAAAAGACACTGTCATCTCTGGTGAAAAAGGAAAAATGTTCAAATGGTCAATCAATGACTTGCAGCAGACAACATCATTTCACTCAATTAGCTTTTTCTGGGAAGGGTGTCAAGAGAGAGACTCAACACAGAAACTTGCATCCCAAATGTAACTCTATTGCTTATTTAGTCCACTACTTTAAACCAGGGCATTCTACAAAGTAGTGCACCATAAAGTACTGTGAGGAAATGAACAAATTGAGTGCGTGACTGAAGAGTGATTTTAAACTAACAATGGGGATTGCATCCCAAACGGAACCCTATTCCCTATATAGTGCACTACTTTAGACCAGAGCTCTATTCCCTATATAGTGCACTACTTTAGACCAGGGCCCTATTCCCTATATAGTGCACTACTTTAGTCCAGGGCCCTATTCCCTATATAGTGCACTACTTTAGACCAGAGCCCTATTCCCTATATAGTGCACTACTTTAGACCAGAGCCCTATTCCCTATATAGTGCACTACTTTAGACCAGGGCCCTATTCCCTATATAGTGCACTACTTTAGTCCAGGGCCCTATTCCCTATGTAGTGCACTACTTTAGACCAGAGCCCTATTCCCTATATAGTGCACTACTTTTGACCAGAGCCCTATTCCCTATATAGTGCACTACTTTCGACCATAACCCGTAGTGTTCAGGAAGAATTCAATCTAAGACCGACAAGGAGGAGAGAACAGACAGGGTTTGTGAGGTCGCCGGCATGCAGAGATGTGCATTACAAAATCAACAACAGTCTGTCAGAGAGGTTACCTGGTACAAACGTTCAGACGGTGCAAACAGAATCAATGGTGCTTTATGTAGGAGAGACACAATACTGCAAAGTCGGTTCAGAAAACAAGAAATAGATTGGAAATAGAAAAGCACAAACAGAACAAAACAGCCACAGATCTGGTGTCCAGACTATCACAGCCACAGATCTGGTGTCCAGACTATCACAGCCACAGATCTGGTGTCCAGACTATCACAGCCACAGATCTGGTGTCCAGACTATCACAGCCACAGATCTGGTGTCCAGACCTTCACAGCCACAGATCTGGTGTCCAGACTATCACAGCCACAGATCTAGTGTCCAGACTATCACAGCCACAGATCTGGTGTCCAGACTATCACAGCCACAGATCTGGTGTCCAGACTATCACAGCCACAGATCTGGTGTCCAGACTATCACAGCCACAACGCTGCTGCTACTGCAGCCCCATTGGCTGGTGGATATTGAGACTGGGGGTGCTGCTACTGCAGCCCCATTGGCTGGTAGATACTGCAGCCCCATTGGCTGGTAGATTTGACTTCCAAAACGGAAAAAGATGAGAATTGGAAAGGAATGAATACATATCAGCCACAGCAAAATATCTAGGATTTAATTTGTGCCCTATTCCCTACATATTCCCATATAGTGTAGGGCTCTATGGGCCCTACGTAGTGCACTATGTAGAGAATAGGGGGCCATTTGTCTACTCTAGACAATGCGGTCGCTGAATCAGTTTTAAAACACCAATCTTTTAGTTCACTCAGAGTTGGCAGAGCTCTTCTCATTCAATTTACGGAATCACTTCTTAAAATAGATTATCAGATTCACTGTGGATCTGACTTTAACCACCACCACAACCCCACCACCACCACCACAACCCCACCACCACCACCACAACCCCACCACCACCACCACAACCCCAGCACCACCACCACAACCCCACCACCACCACCACAACCCAACCACCACCACAACCCCACCACCACCACCACAACCCCACCACCACCACCACCACAACCCCACCACCACCACACCACCACCACCACCACCACCACCACAACCCCACCACCACAACCCCACCACCACCACCACCACAAGCCCACCACCACCACCACCACAACCCCACCACCACCACCACAACCCCACCACCACCACCACAACCCCACCACCACCACCACAACCCCACCACCACCACCCCACCACCACCACCACAACCCCACCACCACCACCACCACAACCCCACCACCACCACCACAACCCCACCACCACCACAACCCCACCACCACCACCACAACCCCACCACCACCACCACAACCCCACCACCACCACAACCCCACCACCACCACCACAACCCCACCACCACCACCACAACCCCACCACCACCACCACAAACCCACCACCACCACCACAACCCCACCACCACCACCCCACCACCACCACCACAACCCCACCACCACCACCACCACAACCCCACCACCACCACCACAACCCCACCACCACCACAACCCCACCACCACCACCACAACCCCACCACCACCACCACAACCCCACCACCACCACAACCCCACCACCACCACCACAACCCCACCACCACCACCACCACAACCCCACCACCACCACACCACCACCACCACCACCACAACCCCGACACCACAACCCCACCACCACCACCACAACCCCACCACCACCACCACCACAACCCCACCACCACCACCACAACCCCACCACCACCACAACCCCACCACCACCACCACAACCCCACCACCACCACCACAACCCCACCACCACCACCCCACCACCACCACCACAACCCCACCACCACCACCACCACAACCCCACCACCACAACCCCACCACCACAACCCCACCACCACCACCACAACCCCACCACCACCACAACCCCACCACCACCACCACAACCCCACCACCACCACAACCCCACCACCACAACCACAACCCCACCACCACCACCACCACAACCCCACCACCACCACACCACCACCACCACCACCACCACAACCCCACCACCACAACCCCACCACCACCACCACCACCACAAGCCCACCACCACCACCACCACAACCCCACCACCACCACCACAACCCCACCACCACCACCACAACCCCACCACCACCACCACAACCCCACCACCACCACCACAACCCCACCACCACCACCCCACCACCACCACCACAACCCCACCACCACCACCACCACAACCCCACCACCACCACCACAACCCCACCACCACCACAACCCCACCACCACCACCACAACCCCACCACCACCACCACAACCCCACCACCACCACAACCCCACCACCACCACCACAACCCCACCACCACCACCACAACCCCACCACCACCACAACCCCACCACCACCACCACAACCCCACCACCACCACCACAACCCCACCACCACCACAACCCCACCACCACCACCACAACCCCACCACCACCACAACCCCACCACCACCACCACAACCCCACCACCACCACCACAACCCCCCCACCACCACCACCCCACCACCACCACCACAACCCCACCACCACCACCACCACAACCCCACCACCACCACCACAACCCCACCACCACCACAACCCCACCACCACAACCCCACCACCACCACCACAACCCCACCACCACCACAACCCCACCACCACCACCACAACCCCACCACCACCACAACCCCACCACCACCACCACAACCCCACCACCACCACCACCACAACCCCACCACCACCACACCACCACCACCACCACCACCACCACAACCCCACCACCACAACCCCACCACCACCACCACCACAAGCCCACCACCACCACCACCACCACAACCCCACCACCACCACCACAACCCCACCACCACCACAACCCCACCACCACCACCACAACCCCACCACCACCACCACAACCCCACCACCACCACCCCACCACCACCACCACAACCCCACCACCACCACCACCACAACCCCACCACAACCACCACAACCCCACCACCACCACAACCCCACCACCACCACCACAACCCCACCACCACCACCACAACCCCACCACCACCACAACCCCACCACCACCACCACAACCCCACCACCACCACCACAACCCCACCACCACCACCACAACCCCACCACCACCACCCCACCACCACCACCACAACCCCACCACCACCACCACCACAACCCCACCACAACCACCACAACCCCACCACCACCACCACAACCCCACCACCACCACAACCCCACCACCACCACAACCCCACCACCACCACAACCCCACCACCACAACCCCACCACCACCACAACCCCACCACCACCACAACCCCACCACCACCACCACAACCCCACCACCACCACCACAACCCCACCACCACCACACCACCACCACCACCACCACCACCACCACAACCCCACCACCACCACAACCCCACCACCACCACAACCCCACCACCACCACCACAACCCCACCACCACCACCACAACCCCACCACCACCACCACCACAACCCCACCACCACCACACCACCACCACCACCACCACCACCACAACCCCACCACCACAACCCCACCACCACCACCACCACAACCCCACCACCACAACCCCACCACCACCACAACCCCACCACCACCACAACCCCACCACCACCACCACAACCCCACCACCACCACAACCCCACCACCACCACCACAACCCCACCACCACCACCACAACCCCACCACCACCACCCCACCACCACCACCACAACCCCACCACCACCACCACCACAACCCCACCACCACCACCACAACCCCACCACCACCACAACCCCACCACCACAACCCCACCACCACCACCACAACCCCACCACCACCACCACCACAACCCCACCACCACCACACCACCACCACCACCACCACCACCACAGCCCCACCACCACAACCCCACCACCACCACCACAAGCCCACCACCACCACCACCACAACCCCACCACCACCACCACAACCCCACCACCACCTCAACCCCACCACCACCACCACAACCCCACCACCACCACCACAACCCCACCACCACCACCCCACCACCACCACCACAACCCCACCACCACCACCACCACCACAACCCCACCACCACCACCACAACCCCACCACCACCACAACCCCACCACCACCACCACAACCCCACCACCACCACAACCCCACCACCACCACCACAACCCCACCACCACCACCACAACCCCACCACCACCACAACCCCACCACCACAACCCCACCACCACCACAACCCCACCACCACCACAACCCCACCACCACCACCACAACCCCACCACCACCACCACAACCCCACCACCACCACAACCACCATCACCACGGGGGACTCTGTTCACACCGCTGACATCAACAAACCGCTCGCTCACACCACCTCGTACACATGGTCTGCTGTTGTGAAGCCGGTTGGATGGTCTGCTGTTGTGAAGCCGGTTGGATGGTCTGCTGTTGTGAAGCCGGTTGGATGTACTGCTAAATTCTCTAAAACGACATTGGAGGAGGCTTATTTCAGATAAATAAACACTAAATTCTCTGGTAACAGCTCTGGTGGACATTCCTGCAGTCAGCATAACAATTTCATACTCCCTCAAAACTTGAGACATCTGAGGCATTGTGTTGTGTGACAAAACGGCACATTTCTTATTGTCCCCAGCACAAGGTGCACCTGTGTAATGATCATGCTGTTAAATCAGCTTCTTGATAATGCCACACCTGTCAGGTACATGGATTATCTTGGCAAAGGAGAAATGCTCACTTACAGGGATGTAAACAAATTTGTACACAACATTTGAGATAAATAAGCTTTTTGTGCGTACAGAACATTTCTGGGATATTTTGTTTCAGCTCACGAAACATGGGACCAACACTTTTTACATGTTGAGTTTATGTTTTGTTCAAAAATCAACTTTTAATAGCTGTGAAACATCAAGTGATGTTGATTCATCAGTCACTGAGAACGTATTTGGACACTGAAGTCTGTTGAAAGGCCTGGTAATATGGCCTATGGGCCAGGCAGGGCTGAGCTAACTTTGAGGACTAGACCGGCCAAAGGGCAGTTCGTGTTAATGCCAGATGGGCTGGTCCATCTTTAACCCGGTGTGTTTAGTCAAGTGTGTTTAACCCAGTGTGTTTAACCCAGTGTGTTTAACCCAGTGTGATTATCTCATTTGGGGGTTATTTGGTTTATAACAGGGACCTTGAGGACAACAACTGGCCAGTGTATTTTTGATCCCAGTCCGTCCCTGTTGTAAATGAATACAGCTATGTGCCCGTTGTCTCCTTCTGATCCCAGTCCGCCCCTGTTGTAAATGAATACAGCTATGTGCCCGTTGTCTCCTTCTGATCCCAGTCCGTCCCTGTTGTAAATGAATACAGCTATGTGCCCGTTGTCTCCTTCTGATCCCAGTCTGCCCCTGTTGTAAATGAATACAGCTATGTGCCCGTTGTCTCCTTCTGATCCCAGTCCGTCCCTGTTGTAAATGAATACAGCTATGTGCCCGTTGTCTCCTTCTGATCCCAGTCTGTCCCTGTTGTAAATGAATACAGCTATGTGCCCGTTGTCTCTTTCTGATCCCAGTCCGCCCCTGTTTTAAATGAATACAGCTATGTGCCCGTTGTCTCCTTCTGATCCCAGTCCGTCCCTGTTGTAAATGAATACAGCTATGTGCCCGTTGTCTCCTTCTGATCCCAGTCCGTCCCTGTTGTAAATGAATACAGCTATGTGCCCGTTGTCTCCTTCTGATCCCAGTCTGTCCCTGTTGTAAATGAATACAGCTATGTGCCCGTTGTCTCTTTCTGATCCCAGTCCGCCCCTGTTTTAAATGAATACAGCTATGTGCCCGTTGTCTCCTTCTGATCCCAGTCCGTCCCTGTTGTAAATGAATACAGCTATGTGCCCGTTGTCTCCTTCTGATCCCAGTCTGCCCCTGTTGTAAATGAATACAGCTATGTGCCCGTTGTCTCCTTCTGATCCCAGTCCGTCCCTGTTGTAAATGAATACAGCTATGTGCCAGTTGTCTCCTTCTGATCCCAGTCCGTCCCTGTTGTAAATGAATATAGCTATGTGCCCGTTGTCTCCTTCTGATCCCAGTCCGTCCCTGTTGTAAATGAATACAGCTATGTGCCCGTTGTCTCCTTCTGATCCCAGTCTGTCCCTGTTGTAAATGAATACAGCTATGTGCCCGTTGTCTCTTTCTGATCCCAGTCCGCCCCTGTTTTAAATGAATACAGCTATGTGCCCGTTGTCTCCTTCTGATCCCAGTCCGTCCCTGTTGTAAATGAATACAGCTATGTGCCCGTTGTCTCCGTCTGATCCCAGTCCGCCCCTGTTTTAAATAAATACAGCTATGTGCCCGTTGTCTCCTTCTGATCCCAGTCCGCCCATGTTTTAAATGAATACAGCTATGTGCCCGTTGTCTCCTTCTGATCCCAGTCCGTCCCTGTTGTAAATGAATACAGCTATGTGCCCGTTGTCTCCTTCTGATCCCAGTCCGTCCCCGTTGTAAATGAATACAGCTATGTGCCCGTTGTCTCCTTCTGATCCCAGTCCGCCCCTGTTGTAAATGAATACAGCTATGTGCCCGTTGTCTCCTTCTGATCCCAGTCCGCCCCTGTTGTAAATGAATACAGCTATGTGCCCGTTGTCTCCTTCTGATCCCAGTCCGTCCCTGTTGTAAATGAATACAGCTATGTGCCCGTTGTCTCCTTCTGATCCCAGTCCGCCCCTGTTTTAAATGAATACAGCTATGTGCCCGTTGTCTCCTTCTGATCCCAGTCCGCCCCTGTTGTAAATGAATACAGCTATGTGCCCGTTGTCTCCTTCTGATCCCAGTCCGCCCCTGTTTTAAATGAATACAGCTATGTGCCCGTTGTCTCCTTCTGATCCCAGTCCGCCCCTGTTGTAAATGAATACAGCTATGTGCCCGTTGTCTCCTTCTGATCCCAGTCTGTCCCTGTTGTAAATGAATACAGCTATGTGCCCGTTGTCTCCTTCTGATCCCAGTCCGCCCCTGTTGTAAATGAATACAGCTATGTGCCCGTTGTCTCCTTCTGATCCCAGTCCGCCCCTGTTTTAAATGAATACAGCTATGTGCCCGTTGTCTCCTTCTGATCCCAGTCCGCCCCTGTTTTAAATGAATACAGCTATGTGCCCGTTGTCTCCTTCTGATCCCAGTCCGCCCCTGTTTTAAATGAATACAGCTATGTGCCCGTTGTCTCCTTCTGATCCCAGTCCTCCCCTGTTGTAAATGAATGCAGCTATGTGCCCGTTGTCTCCTTCTCCGAGCTGTTTCAGGAGCACGTAGAAAACAAGAAGATTACATAAACCAATCACAGGAACAAAGAAAAAACAAACAAACAAATTACAATTATTCTGATTTCATAAAAGTGCACTGTCATTGCAGGTGTTTGGTTTTTGTAATTTAGAGGGAAATACAATAATGACTATTTTACATAAACATTTAATTATTACAGTATATTCCTTTATATTGCCAAAGCTAAAGTCTTAAAAGTTAATGAGTAATAGTCTCAAGTATCTAGTCAACCAAATCAATGAACCACTTCTATAGTCTGTCTCTAGGTAGTCTGTCTCTCTGTCTCTCTATAGTCTGTCTCTCTGTAGTCTGTCTCTCTGTCTCTCTATAGTCTGTCTCTCTGTAGTCGGTCTCTCTATAGTCTGTCTCTCTGTAGTCTGTCTCTCTATAGTCTGTCTCTCTATAGCCTCTCTCTATAGTCTGTCTCTCTGTAGTCTGTCTCTCTGTCTCTCTATAGTCTGTCTCTCTATAGTCTGTCTCTCTATAGTCTGTCTCTCTGTAGTCTGTCTCTCTATAGTCTGTCTCTCTATCGTCTGTCTCTTTATAGTCTGTCTCTCTATAGCCTGTCTCTCTATAATCTGTCTCTCTTTAGTCTGTCTCTCTGTCTCTCTGTAGTCTGTCTCTCTATCGTCTGTCTCTCTATAGTCTGTCTCTCTGTAGTCACTCACTATTTTCTACAATGACTTTGTGGAGCTGGTTGATGCCGGAGAGGGATTTTACTGGTTAGATGTATGTTTTCCCACTTAGCAGTTCCAATTCTCCAGCCCGAGTACTCTGTACTTGTCTGACATGCTCTCAAAGTGACGCAAATATACTTATTAGGTACACATCTAGATATAGACTATTAGATACACATCTAGATATAGACTATTAGATACACATCTAGATATAGACTATTAGGTACACATCTAGATATAGACTATTAGGTACACATCTAGATATAGACTATTTGGTACACATCTAGATATAGACTATTAGGTACACATCTAGATATAGACTATTAGATACACATCTAGATATAGAATATTAGGTACACATCTAGATATAGACTATTAGATACACATCTAGATATAGACTATTAGGTACACATCTAGATATAGACTATTAGGTACACATCTAGATATAGACTATTGGGTACACATCTAGTACCAATTTGGAGCCCTCCTGCCTGAGTTCTTCGGGGCATGTATTCTACAAGGCGTGTCGTTCAAACGTTGCTCAGTTGTTACCAACTTAACGTGTGCCAGGAAAACATTCCCCACACCATCACACCACCATCAGCCTGTACGGTTGATACCAGGCAGGATGGGGGCCACGGACTCATACGCCAAATCCTGACTCTTCTGCTCAGCACGATACAACAGGAACCCGGGATTTATTTTTATTTTTAAAGACCGGGCTATGTTTTTCTCACTCCTCTTCTGCCCACTGGAGACACTTGTTCTTGTTTTTAGCTGATAGAAGTGAAACCGGGTGTTGTCGTCTGGTCGTGACAAGGACCGACATGTTGTGCGTTTCCGATATGTTGTTCTACGCACCACTGTTGTCCTCTGTTTGTTTACCTGTTTGTACTGCTCTGTTTGTTTACCTGTTTGTACTGCTCTGTTTGTTTACCTGTTTGTACTGCTCTGTTTGTTTACCTGTTTGTACTGCTCTGTTTGTTTACCTGTTTGTACTGCTCTGTTTGTTTACCTGTTTGTACTGCTCTGTTTGTTTACCTGTTTGTACTGCTCTGTTTGTTTACCTGTTTGTAC
>NC_048578.1:38455771-38465771 GCF_013265735.2 Oncorhynchus mykiss
TCCTCTCCTCTCCTCTCACCATATGCTTGCTTGATCTTGATCACTTTCTCAGTCCACACTCACTCTATGATCACTGTTGATGCTGCACAGAGTCCTCGCGGTTTGGAGATGAGTTAGTTGAACGCTGCCATGCATATAGTGCTCTACCCTACAGTAACTTGATACCAACATAAAGGACTCCCATAAGTTCTACAGTAGATATCAGTGGGTTTTTTTTTTTGTCCTAACCCCTAGATATAATATAACCCCTAGGGTTGTAAAGGTACACCGTATTCTACAAACCGTTGGGGACCTGGGTTAGGTCCGCACTGTGAAGCCCAATGAATACATAAAACATATATATATATATATATATATAGAGAGAGAGAAACGTAAACACTATAGGTTATGCATACCCTAGGTTGTGTGTTATCTGTAAATCTGAGCTGAGAAAATGTTTCAGGCTATTCAGTTACAATAATTAAAAAAAATCTCACCTTGGGGTCGAGAAACCAGAAGGATTTTGGTATTTGTTGTTATTTTCGTTGTTGTATTTTATTAGGATTATTCCATTCCATTAGCTGTTGCAAAAGCAGCGTCTACTCTTCCTTCTACACACAAAACATGAAACGTGATGTAATACAGAACGTTAAAAAGACAAGAACAGATCAAGGAGAAAACTACAAACATTTTATTTTTTAACACAGAAGGCACATGTAGCCTAGATGTCAATACGCAACAGTGGTCACCGACGACAACGAGACAGCCAATAGGGAGGAAGTCAGAGACCTGGCCGTGTGGTGCCAGGACGACAAACTCTCCCTCAACGTGATCAAGGAGATGATTGTGGACTACAGGAAAAAGAGGACCGAGCACGTCCCCCCCCCATTCTCATAGAAAGGGATTGCAGTGGAGCAGGTTGAGAGCTTCAAGTTCCTTGGTGTCCACGTCACCAACAAACTAACATGGTCTAAACAAACCAAGACAATCGTGAAGAGGGCACGACGAAACCTATTCCCACTCAGGAGACTGAAAAGATTTGGCATGGGTCCTCAGATACTTAAAAGGTTCTATAGCTGCACCATCGAGAGCATCCTGACCGGTTGCATCACCGCCTGGTATACCTCCCACTGTTTTGACTCATTCGGAAGGAGAGAAGAAGATTTTGTTGTAGACACAACGCATTGGAGTAGGATTCAATTGCATGACTCAACCGTACACTACACAGACCTGTGCGGCGTAGCCAATCAGTGCAGCAGTAAGCCTATATAAGCAAATATACCATTGTCATATATAGATCTGTGTCGAGCACATAGAACTGGACTGTGTTTACAGGATGAGCGGTCGTCAGTAGATGAGTTTGTTTTGAGATCAAAGTGAGAGCTGCATGTAGCCACTTGTGAACATTTAGTTCATATCCTTTGCGACATATTAGCTCAGTTATTGATAGTTTGTAGTCAGCAGTGGAGGAGTGGTCGCTTCCAACAAGAACACAAAACATGTACATTTCTAGACATCTTTGAAAAGAGAGTCGGGGAAAGAGCTTTGTTTTTGTCTAAAAGGGGCAGTGTTATATTTTGAGACAGGCTTGAAGAAGGGAGGGAGGGAAGCTTTCAAACAATTAGCCAATAGAGTGCAAAGCTGTCACCAAGGCAAAGAGTGGCTATTTTGAAGAATAGATTTTGATTTGTTAATGGGCTCCCGAGTGGCACAGTGGTCTTAGGCACTGCATCTCAGTGCTAGAAGTGTCACTACAGACCCTGGTTCAAATCCAGGCAGAATCACAACCGGCGCTGATTGGGAGTCACATAGGGCGGTGCAGAATTGGTCCAGTGTAGGCCATCATTGTAAATAAGAATTTGTTCTTAACTAGTAAAAAAAACAAAATGTAACAATTATTTGGTTACTACCTGATTCTATACGTCTTATTTCATAGTTTTAATGTCTTCACTATTATTCTACAATGTAGAAAATAGTAACAATAAAGAAAAAACTCTTTAATGATATAATATCCCAATAAAAATCCCAATGCCCCAGTGCAGTGAATAGGGACATTGCTCTGTGTAGGGTGGGACGTTAAACTCTCTGTGGTCACTAAAGATCTCATGCCGCTTATCGTAAGAGTAGGGGTGTTAACCCCAGTGTCCTGGCTCCATTTCCCAATCTGGCCCTCATACCATCACGGCCACCTAATCAATCATCCCCAGTTTACAGTTTGCTCACTCATCCCCCCCCCTTCACTCCCCTGTTACTATTCCCCAGGCCGTTGCTGTAAATGAGAACGTGTCCTCAGTCAACTGACCTGGTAAAATAAGAGTTACATAAAATAGCAGCAGGTTACAGGAGATATCAGCAGAGTAACAGTAGTAGGTTACAGGAGATGACAACAGAGTAACAGTAGAAGGTTAGCAGCAGCAGGTTAAAGGAGATAACAACAGAGTAACAGTGGTAGGTTAGCAGCAGGTTACAGGAGATAACAACAGAGTAACAGTAGTAGGTTAGCAGCAGCAGGTTACAGGAGATAACAACAGAGTAACAATAGTAGGTTAGCAGAAGATTACAGGAGATAACAGCAGAGTAGCAGTAGTAGGTTAGCAGCAGCAGGTTACAGGAGATAACAGAGTAACAGTATTAGGTTAGATGCAGATTACAGGAGATAACAGCAGAGTAACAGTAGTAGGTTAGCAGCAGTAGGTTACAGGAAATAACGGCAGAGTAACAGTAGTAGGTTAGCAGCAGCAGGTTACAGGAGATAACAGCAGAGTAACAGTAGTAGGTTAGCAGCAGCAGGTTACAGGAGATAACAACAGAGTAACAGTAGTAGGTTAGCAGCAGCAGGTTACAGGAGATAACAGCATAGTAACAGTAGCAGGTTAGCAGCAGGTTAAAGGAGATAACAACAGAGTAACAGTGGTAGGTTAGCAGCAGGTTACAGGAGATAACAACAGAGTAACAGTAGTAGGTTAGCAGCAGCAGGTTACAGGAGATAACAACAGAGTAACAATAGTAGGTTAGCAGAAGATTACAGGAGATAACAGCAGAGTAGCAGTAGTAGGTTAGCAGCAGCAGGTTACAGGAGATAACAGAGTAACAGTATTAGGTTAGATGCAGATTACAGGAGATAACAGCAGAGTAACAGAAGTAGGTTAGCAGCAGTAGGTTACAGGAAATAACGGCAGAGTAACAGTAGTAGGTTAGCAGCAGCAGGTTACAGGAGATAACAGCAGAGTAACAGTAGTAGGTTAGCAGCAGCAGGTTACAGGAGATAACAACAGAGTAACAGTAGTAGGTTAGCAGCAGCAGGTTACAGGAGATAACAGCATAGTAACAGTAGCAGGTTAGCAGCAGGTTACAGGAGATAACAGCAGAGTAACAGTAGGAGGTTAGCATTAGGTTACAGGAGATAACAGTAGAGTAACAGTAGTAGGTTAGCAGCAGCAGGTTACAGGAGATAACAGCAGAGTAATAGTAGGAGGTTAGCAGCAGGTTACAGGAGATAACAGCAGAGTAACAGTAGGAGGTTAGCAGCAGCAGGTTACAGGAGATAACAGCAGAGTAACAGTAGTAGGTTAGCAGCAGCAGGTTACAGGAGATAACAGCAGAGTAACAGTAGGAGGTTAGCAGCAGGTTACAGGAGATAACAGCAGAGTAACAGTAGTAGGTTAGCAGCAGCAGGTTACAGGAGATAACAGCAGAGTAACAGTAGGAGGTTAGCAGCAGATTATAGGAGATAACAGCAGAGTAACAGTAGTAAGTTAGCAGCAGCAGGTTACAGGAGATAACAGCAGAGTAACAGTAGGAGGTTAGCAGCAGGTTACAGGAGATAACAGCAGAGTAACAGTAGTAGGTTAGCAGCAGATTATAGGAGATAACAGCAGAGTAACAGTAGGAGGTTAGCAGCAGGTTACAGGAGATAACAGCAGAGTAACAGTAGTAGGTTAGCAGCAGCAGGTTACAGGAGATAACGACAGAGTAACAGTAGTAGGTTAGCAGCAGGTTACAGGAGATAACAGCATAGTAACAGTAGTAGGTTAGCATTAGGTCACAGCAGATAACAGCAGAGTAACAGTAGTAGGTTAGCAGCAGCAGGTTACAGGAGATAACAGCAGAGTAACAGTAGTATGTTACCAGCAGCAGGTTACAGGAGATAACAGCAGAGTAACAGTAGTAGGTTAGCAGCAGCAGGTTACAGGAGATAACAGCATGGTAACAGTAGTAGGTTAGCAGCAGCAGGTTACAGGAGATAACAGCATAGTAACAGTAGGAGGTTAGCAGCAGCAGGTTACAGGAGATAACAACAGAGTAACAGTAGTAGGTTACCAGCAGCAGGTTACAGGAGATAACAGCAGAGTAACAGTAGGAGGTTAGCAGCAGCAGGTTACAGGAGATAACAGCATAGTAACAGTAGTAGGTTAGCAGCAGCAGGTTACAGGAGATAACAGCATAGTAACAGTAGTAGGTTAGCAGCAGCAGGTTACAGGAGATAACAGCATAGTAACAGTAGGAGGTTAGCAGCAGCAGGTTACAGGAGATAACAGCATAGTAACAGTAGTAGGTTAGCAGCAGCAGGTTACAGGAGATACCAGCATAGTAACAGTAGGAGGTTAGCAGCAGCAGGTTACAGGAGATAACAGCAGAGTGACAGTAGTAGGTTACCAGCAGCAGGTTACAGGAGATAACAGCAGAGTAACAGTAGGAGGTTAGCAGCAGCAGGTTACAGGAGATAACAGCATAGTAACAGTAGTAGGTTAGCAGCAGCAGGTTACAGGAGATAACAGCATAGTAACAGTAGTAGGTTAGCAGCAGCAGGTTACAGGAGATAACAGCATAGTAACAGTAGGAGGTTAGCAGCAGCAGGTTACAGGAGATAACAGCATAGTAAAAATAGTAGGTTAGCAGCAGCAGGTTACAGGAGATAACAGCATAGTAACAGTAGGAGGTTAGCAGCAGCAGGTTACAGGAGATAACAACAGAGTAACAGTAGTAGGTTAGCAGCAGCAGGTTACAGGAGATAACAGCATAGTAACAGTAGTAGGTTAGCAGCAGTCCTCCAAGCTACTGTAACAGCCAGTCAGGGTGCCGAGGACAAGGACAATGTGAATAACACTGTGTGTATAATTTAGCTTCTCCATACCCCTGAATTAAACAATAGGAAATTATTACAGTCTTTGCTATTCTTCTTCATCCTTCTCTTCAGTGTAATGGAGGGGGCAGATCCAAAATAACAAATCAATGACAAAATAATTAATGGTGCCTACATTAAAGCCCGAATTTAAGCAAATCAGTAAATATGTAAATATTCACTTTACAGTCACGGCTTGTTTAAAAAACAGTACAGTCACCAACCTCTACAACCATAACAACCCCTACAACCCCTACAACCCCTACAACCCCTACAACCTCCACAACCCCTACAAACCCCTACAAACCCTACAACCCCTACAACCCCAACAACCCCTATAACCTCCACAACCCCTACAACCCCTACAACCCCTACAACCTCCACAACCTCTACAACCCCTACAACCCCTACAACCCCTACAACCCCTACAACCCCTACAACCCCTACAACCTCCACAACCCCTACAAACCCCTACAAACCCTACAACCCCTACAACCTCCACAACCTCTACAACCCCTACAACCCCCTACAACCCCTACAACCCCTACAACCCCTACAACCTCCACAACCTCTACAACCCCTACAACCCCCTACAACCCCTACAACCCCTACAACCCCTACAACCTCCACAACCTCCACAACCCCTACAACCCCCTACAACCCCTACAACCTCCACAACCCCTACAAACCCCTACAAACCCTACAACCTCTACAACCCCTACAACCTCTACAACCCCTACAACCTCTACAACCCCTACAACCTCTACAACCCCTACAACCTCTACAACCCCTACAACCCCTACAACCTCCACAACCCCTACAACCCCTACAACCCCTACAACCCCTACAACCTCTACAACCCCTACAACCTCCACAACCCCTACAACCCCTACAACCTCTACAACCCCTACAACCCCTACAACCTCTACAACCCCTACAACCCCTACAACCTCCACAACCCCTACAACCCCTACAACCCCTACAACCCCTACAACCCCTACAACCCCTACAACCCCTACAACCTCTACAACCCCTACAACCTCTACAACCCCTACAACCCCTACAACCCCTACAACCCCTACAACCTCCACAACCCCTACAACCCCTACAACCTCCACAACCCCTACAACCCCTACAACCCCTTCAACCCCTACAACCTCTACAACCCCTACAACCCCTTCAACCCCTACAACCCCTACAACCCCTACAACCCCTTCAACCCCTACAACCCCTACAACCCCTACAACCCCTACAACCCCTTCAACCCCTACAACCCCTACAACCCCTACAACCCCTTCAACCCCTACAACCTCCACAACCCCTACAACCCCTACAACCTCCACAACCCCTACAACCCCTACAACCCCTACAACCTCCACAACCCCTACAACCCCTACAACCTCCACAACCCCTACAACCTCCACAACCCCTACAACCCCTACAACCCCTACAACCCCTACAACCCCTACAACCTCCACAACCCCTACAACCTCCACAACCCCTACAACCACTACAAACCCTTCAACCCCTACAACCTCCACAACCCCTACAACCCCTACAACCTCCACAACCCCTACAACCCCTACAACCCCTACAACCTCCACAACCTCTACAACCCCTACAACCCCTACAACCTCTACAACCCCTACAACCTCTACAACCCCTACAACCTCTACAACCCCTACAACCCCTACAACCCCTACAACCCCTTCAACCCCTACAACCTCCACAACCCCTACAACCCCTACAACCCCTACAACCCCTACAACCCCTACAACCTCCACAACCTCTACAACCCCTACAACCCCTACAACCTCTACAACCCCTACAACCTCTACAACCCCTACAACCTCTACAACCCCTACAACCCCTACAACCCCTACAACCCCTTCAACCCCTACAACCTCTACAACCCCTACAACCCCTACAACCCCTTCAACCCCTACAACCCCTACAACCCCTACAACCTCTACAACCCCTACAACCTCCACAACCCCTACAACCCCTACAACCTCCACAACCCCTTCAACCCCTACAACCCCTACAACCTCCACAACCTCTACAACCTCTACAACCCCTACAACCTCCACAACCCCTACAACCCCTACAACCCCTACAACCCCTACAACCTCTACAACCTCTACAACCCCTACAAACCCTACAACCCCTACAACCTCCACAACCCCTACAACCCCTACAACCCCCTACAACCCCTACAACCTCTACAACCCCTACAACCTCCACAACCCCTACAACCGCTACAACCTCCACAACCCCTACAACCCCTACAACCTCTACAACCCCTTACAACCCCCTACAACCCCTACAACCCCTACAACCTCTACAACCCCTACAAACCCTACAACCCCTACAACCTCTACAACCCCTACAAACCCTACAAACCCTACAACCCCTACAACCCCTACAACCCCTACAACCCCTACAACCCCTACAACCTCCACAACCCCTACAACCCCTACAACCCCTACAACCCCTACAACCTCCACAACCCCTACAACCTCTACAACCCCTACAACCTCCACAACCCCTACAACCCCTACAACCTCCACAACCCCTACAACCCCTACAACCTCTACAACCCCTACAACCCCTACAACCCCTACAACCCCTACAACCCCTACAACCCCCTACAACCCCTACAACCTCTACAACCCCTACAACCTCCACAACCCCTACAACCTCCACAACCCCTACAACCCCTACAACCCCCTACAACCCCTACAACCCCTACAACCTCCACAACCCCTACAACCCCTACAACCCCCTACAACCTCCACAAACTCCACAACCCCTACAACCTCTACAACCTCTACAACCCCTACAAACCCTACAAACCCTACAACCCCTACAACCCCTACAACCCCTACAACCTCCACAACCCCTACAACCCCCTACAACCTCCACAACCCCTACAACCCCCTACAACCTCCACAAACTCCACAACCCCTACAACCTCCACAACCCCTACAACCTCCACAACCCCTACAACCCCTACAACCCCTACAACCTCCACAACCCCTACAACCCCCTACAACCTCCACAACCCCTACAACCCCCTACAACCTCCACAAACTCCACAACCCCTACAACCTCCACAACCCCTACAACCTCCACAACCCCTACAACCCCTACAACCTCCACAACCCCTACAACCTCCACAACCCCTACAACCCCTACAACCCCTACAACCCCTACAACCTCTACAACCCCTACAACCTCCACAACCCCTACAACCCCTACAACCCCTACAACCCCTACAACCTCCACAACCCCTACAACCCCTACAACCCCTACAACCCCTACAACCTCCACAACCCCTACAACCCCTACAACCTCTACAACCCCTACAACCTCCACAACCCCTACAACCCCTACAACCTCTACAACCCCCACAACCCCTACAACCCCTACAACCTCCACAACCCCTACAACCCCTACAACCTCTACAACCATAACAACTACTACAACCCCTTCAACCCCTACAACCCCTACAACCTCTACAACCCCTACAACCTCCATAACCCCTACAACCTCCACAACCCCTACAACCCCTACAACCTCCACAACCCCTACAACCTCCACAACCCCTACAACCCCTACAACCCCTACAACCTCCATAACCCCTACAACCCCTACAACCTCCACAACCCCTACAACCTCCACAACCCCTACAACCCCTACAACCTCCACAACCCCTACAACCTCCACAACCCCTACAACCCCTACAACCCCTACAACCCATACAACCCCTACAACCTCCACAACCCCTACAACCCCTACAACCTCCACAACCCCTACAACCCCTTCAACCCCTACAACCCCTACAACCCCTACAACCCCTACAACCTCTACAACCCCTACAACCCCTACAACCCCTACAACCTCTACAACCCCTACAACCCCTTCAACCCCTACAACCCCTACAACCCCTACAACCCCTACAACCTCTACAACCCCTACAACCCCTACAACCCCTACAACCTCCATAACCCCTACAACCCCTACAACCTCCATAACCCCTACAACCCCTACAACCCCTACAACCCCTACAACCCCTACAACCTTACAACCCCTACAACCCCTACAACCCCTACAACCTCCACAACCCCTACAACCTCCACAACCCCTACAACCTCCATAACCCCTACAACCCCTACAACCTCCACAACCCCTACAACCCCTACAACCTCCACAACCCCTACAACTTATACAACCCCTACAACTTATACAACCCCTACAACTTATACAACCACTACAACTTATATAACCCCTACAACCTCTACAACCTCCACATCCCCTACAACCCCTACAACCTCCACAACCCCTACAACTTATACAACCCCTACAACTTATACAACCACTACAACTTATACAACCCCTACAACCTCTACAACCTCCACAACCCCTACAACCCCTACAACCTCCACAACCCCTACAACTTATACAACCCCTACAACTTATACAACCACTACAACTTATACAACCCCTACAACCTCTACAACCCCTACAAACCCTACATCCCCTACACCCCCTTCAACCCCTACAACCCTCTACAAACCCCATACAACCCCTACAACCCCCTACATTCCTTGCACTCTACCCTCCTTCAACCCTCGCTCTCAACGCTTCTACTCCTTCCTTTTCTTCATCACTCTCTCTACCCGCCTTCGCTCCTCTACCTCCCTCCATCTCTCTCTCTCTTAACCCTCCCTCCATCTCTCTCTCCCCCTCTCTCCTTCCCTCTCCTCGCTCCTCTACCTCACTCCATCTCTCTCTCTCTTAACCCTCCCTCCATCTCTCTCTCCTCCCTCTCTCCTTCCCTCTCCTCGCTCCTCTACCTCCCTCCATCTCTCTCTCTCTTAACCCTCCCTCCATCTC
>NC_048578.1:38473271-38510771 GCF_013265735.2 Oncorhynchus mykiss
ACTGGTGTTATAATACATTAACTTTAGTCACCGGTGTTAAAATACAGTAACTTTAGTCACTAGTGTTAAAATACATTCACTTTAGTCACTGGTGTTAAAATACAGTAACTTTAGTCACTGGTGTTAAAATACAGCAACTTTAGTCACTGGTGTTAAAATACAGTTACTTTAGTCACTGGTGTTAAAATACAGTAACTTTAGTCACTGGTGTTAAAATACATCGACTTTAGTCACTGGTGTTAAAATACAGTAACTTTAAGTCACTGGTGTTAAAATACAGTAACTTTAGTCACTGGTGTTATAATACATTAACTTTAGTCACTGGTGTTATAATACAGTAACTTTAGTCACTGGTGTTAAAATACAGTAACTTTAGTCACTGGTGTTAAAATACATTGACTTTAGTCACTGGTGTTAAAATACAGTAACTTTAGTCACTGGTGTTATAATACATTAACTTTAGTCACCGGTGTTAAAATACAGTAACTTTAGTCACTGGTGTTAAAATACATTCACTTTAGTCACTGGTGTTAAAATACAGTAACTTTAGTCACTGGTGTTAAAATACAGTAACTTTAGTCAATGGTGTTAAAATACAGTAACTTTAGTCACTGGTGTTAAAATACAGTAACTTTAGTCACTGGTGTTAAAATACAGTAACTTTAGTCACTGGTATTAAAATACATTGACTTTAGTCACTGGTGTTAAAATACAGTAAGTTTAAGTCACTGGTGTTAAAATACAGTAACTTTAGTCACTGGTGTTATAATACATTAACTTTAGTCACTGGTGTTAAAATACAGTAACTTTAGTCACTGGTGTTATAATACATTAACTTTAGTCACTGGTGTTAAAATACAGTAACTTTAGTCACTGGTGTTAAAATACATTGACTTTAGTCACTGGTGTTAAAATACAGTAACTTTAGTCACTGGTGTTGTCTAGGGTCATTACTGCTGGTAATGACCCTAGAGATAGAGACTCTACCACCACAGAGCCAAGCAGCAGAGATAGAGACTCTACCACCACAGAGCCATGCAGCAGAGATAGAGACTCTACCACCACAGATCCATGCAGCAGAGATAAAGACTCTACCACCACAGAGCCATGCAGCAGAGATAGAGACTCTACCACCACAGAACCATGCAGCAGAGATAGAGACTCTACCACCACAGAGCCATGCAGCAGAGATAAAGACTCTACCACCACAGAACCATGCAGCAGAGATAAAGACTCTACCACCACAGAGCCATGCAGCAGAGATAAAGACTCTACCACCACAGAACCATGCAGCAGAGATAAAGACTCTACCACCACAGATCCATGCAGCAGAGATAGAGACTCTACCACCACAGAGCCATGCAGCAGAGATAGAGACTCTACCACCACAGAACCATGCAGCAGAGATAGATACTCTACCACCACAGAGCCATGCAACAGAGATAGAGACTCTACCACCACAGAACCATTCAGCAGAGATAGAGACTCTACCACCACAGAACCATTCAGCAGAGATAGAGACTCTACCACCACAGAACCATTCAGCAGAGATAGAGACTCTACCACCACAGAACCATGCAGCAGAGATAGAGACTCTACCACCACAGAACCATTCAGCAGAGATAGAGACTCTACCACCACAGAACCATTCAGCAGAGATAGAGACTCTACCACCACAGAACCATGCAGCAGAGATAGAGACTCTACCACCACAGAACCATGCAGCAGAGATAGAGACTCTACCGCCACAGAACCATGCTGCAGAGATAGAGACTCTACCACCACAGAACCATGCAGCAGAGATAGAGACTCTACCACCACAGAACCATGCAGCAGAGATAGAGACTCTACCACCACAGAACCATGCAGCAGAGATAGAGACTCGACCACCACAGAACCATGCAGCAGAGATATAGACTCTACCACCACAGAACCATTCAGCAAAGATAGAGACTCTACCACCACAGAACCATGCAGCAGAGATAGAGACTCTACCGCCACAGAACCATGCAGCAGAGATAGAGACTCTACCACCACAGAACCATGCAGCAGAGATAGAGACTCTACCACCACAGAACCATGCAGCAGAGATAGAGACTCTACCACCACAGTAATTTGTACAATTTAGGATAAACTATTTGCGTGTGTGTGTGTGTGTGTGTGTGTGTGTGTTTGTGCGTGCGTGCGTTCGTTCATTTCCTGTGTCTGTGTGCATTCTGAACATGCAATTATATGATATACTCACGGATGCACGTTTTTCCAGTGCCTTCAGAAGTATTCCGATCCCTTGACTTATTCCATAGCCTGAATTCAAAATGGATTAAAACAACAACAACAAAAACCTGTCACCCATCTACACACACAATATCCAATAATGACAACACAATACCCCATAATGACATCACAATACAACACAATGACATCACAATACCCCATAATGACATCACAATACAACACAATGACATCACAATACCACATAATGACATCACAATACAACACAGATTTTCATATTGTATTAATTTGTACAAATTCACAACTAAATGTGGAAAAAGGTCCAAAATCAAATCAAATCAAATCAAAGGAGAAGTACTCCAGATATAACAAACTGACCCTAGCCCCCCGACACATAAACTAATGCAGCATAAATACTGGAAGCTGAGACAGGAGGGGTCAGGAGACACTGTGGCCCCATCCGAGGACACCCCCGGACAGGGCCAAACAGGAAGGATATAACACCACCCACTTTGCCAAAGCACAGCCCCCACACCACTAGAGGGATATCTTCAAACACCAACTTACCATCCTGAGACAAGGCTGAGTATAGCCCACAAAGACCTCCGCCACGGCACAACCCAAGGGGGGGGCGCCAACCCAGGGGTGTGATTACTTTCTGAAGGACACTGTATGTGGTCCTAGGGTTAGGGTTAGTTGAAGGCGTTGTATGTGGTCTTAGGGTTAGGAGTTAGTTGAAGACACTGTATGTGGTCTTAGGGTTAGGAGTTAGTTGAAGACACTGTATGTGGTCTTAGGGTTAGGGTTAGGAGTTAGTTGACCACACTGTATGTGGTCCTAGGGTTAGGAGTTAGGAGTTAGTTGAAGACACTGTATGTGGTCTTAGGGTTAGGAGTTAGTTGAAGACACTGTATGTGGTCCTAGGGTTAGGGTTAGGAGTTAGTTGGAGACACTGTATGTGGTCTTAGGGTTAAGAGTTAGTTGAAGACACTGTATGTGGTCTTAGGGTTAGGAGTTAGTTGAAGACACTGTATGTGGTCTTAGGGTTAGGAGTTAGTTGAAGACACTGTATGTGGTCTTAGGGTTAGGAGTTAGTTGAAGGCACTGTATGTGGTCTTAGGGTTAGGAGTTAGTTGAACACACTGTATGTGGTCTTAGGGTTAGGAGTTAGTTGAAGACACTGTATGTGGTCCTAGGGTTAGGGTTAGGAGTTAGTTGGAGACACTGTATGTGGTCTTAGGGTTAAGAGTTAGTTGAAGACACTGTATGTGGTCTTAGGGTTAGGAGTTAGTTGAAGACACTGTATGTGGTCTTAGGGTTAGGAGTTAGTTGAAGACACTGTATGTGGTCTTAGGGTTAGGAGTTAGTTGAAGGCGTTGTATGTGGTCTTAGGGTTATGATTTAATTGAAGGCGTTGTATGTGGTCTTAGGGTTAGGAGTTAATTGAAGACACTGTATGTGGTCTTAGGCTTAGGGTTAGGAGTTAGTTGAAGACACGGTATGAGGTCTTAGGGTTAGGGTTAGGAGTTAGTTGAAGACACGGTATGTGGTCTTAGGGTTAGGAGTTAGTTGAAGACACTGTATGTGGTCTTAAGGTTAGGAGTTAATTGAAGGTGTTGTATGTGGTCTTAGGGTTAGGAGTTAGTTGAAGACACTGTATGTGGTCTTAGGGTTAGGAGTTAATTGAAGGCGTTGAATGTGGTCTTAGGGTTAGGAGTTAGTTGAAGACACTGTATGTGGTCTTAGGGTTAGGAGTTAGTTGAAGACACTGTATGTGGTCTTAGGGTTAGGGTTAGGAGTTAGTTGAAGACACTGTATGTGGTCTTAGGGTTAGGAGTTAGTTGAAGACACTGTATGTGGTCTTAGGGTTAGGAGTTAGTTGAAGGCGTTGTATGTACTTGTCACAATATCACTTAGAAATAAATGGATGTTCATGTGAGATTGTCTGAGAAACAACAACTTGAGGAAAGGCAGAATCAACACCGTGGTAACACATCGTATAGAAGACTGTCTATTAACACGTAAGTTTGCTTGCCTTCCAAAGGACACCCTCTTCCCTTTATAGCACCCTACTTTTTACCAGGGCCCATAGATTGACATTTGGAACACAACCTATAAGATGTAACATAGGGTTTGAGATGCTATAGCTATATGCTATATGCTATAGGGTTTGATATGCTATAGCTACAGTATATGCTATATGCTATAGGGTTTGAAATGCTATAGCTATATGCTATATGCTATAGGGTTTGATATGCTATAGCTACAGTATATGCTATATGCTATAGGGTTTGATATGCTATAGCTACAGTATATGCTATATGCTATAGGGTTTGAAATGCTATAGCTATATGCTATATGCTATAGGGTTTGATATGCTATAGCTACAGTATATGCTATATGCTATAGGGTTTGATATGCTATATGCTATAGGGTTTGAAATGTTATAGCTACAGTATATGCTATGTGCTATAGTGTTTGATATGCTATAGCTGATGAATCACAAAAATAAGACTATTTTACTGCTTCTAGTGCAACTTGAAATGAAGAAGATCAGTCATGGTAGAAAGGCTTTTTGTCTCTTGGAAATGTATTTGGTTGGTGCTTCAGTGATTCCAACAGCCTTTGTTTTGCAGAACAAGATATCAATCATCTCTCCTCTCTCTTTATCTCTGCTGCATGGTTCTGTGGTGGTAGAGTCTCTATCTCTGCTGCATGGTTCTGTGGTGGTAGAGTCTCTATCTCTGCTGCATGGTTCTGTGGTGGTAGAGTCTTTATCTCTGCTGCATGGTTCTGTGGTGGTAGAGTCTCTGTCTCTGCTGCATGGTTCTGTGGTGGTAGAGTCTCTGTCTCTGCTGCATGGTTCTGTGGTGGTAGAGTCTTTATCTCTGCTGCATGGTTCTGTGGTGGTAGAGTCTCTGTCTCTGCTGCATGGTTCTGTGGTGGTAGAGTCTCTGTCTCTGCTGCATGGTTCTGTGGTGGTAGAGTCTTTATCTCTGCTGCATGGTTCTGTGGTGGTAGAGTCTCTATCTCTGCTGCATGGTTCTGTGGTGGTAGAGTCTCTATCTCTGCTGCATGGTTCTGTGGTGGTAGAGTCTCTATCTCTGCTGCATGGTTCTGTGGTGGTAGAGTCTCTATCTCTGCTGCATGGTTCTGTGGTGGTAGAGTCTCTATCTCTGCTGCATGGTTCTGTGGTGGTAGAGTCTCTATCTCTGCTGCATGGTTCTGTGGTGGTAGAGTCTATTTCTCTGCTGCATGGATCTGTGGTGGTAGAGTCTTTATCTCTGCTGCATGGTTCTGTGGTGGTAGAGTCTTTATCTCTGCTGCATGGTTCTGTGGTGGTAGAGTCTCTATCTCTGCTGCACGGTTCTGTGGTGGTAGAGTCTCTATCTCTGCTGCATGGTTCTGTGGTGGTAGAGTCTCTATCTCTGCTGCATGGTTCTGTGGTGGTAGAGTCTCTATCTCTGCTGCATGGTTCTGTGGTGGTAGAGTCTCTATCTCTGCTGCATGGTTCTGTGGTGGTAGAGTCTCTATCTCTGCTGCATGGTTCTGTGGTGGTAGAGTCTCTATCTCTGCTGCATGGTTCTGTGGTGGTAGAGTCTCTATCTCTGCTGCATGGTTCTGTGGTGGTAGAGTCTATTTCTCTGCTGCATGGATCTGTGGTGGTAGAGTCTTTATCTCTGCTGCATGGTTCTGTGGTGGTAGAGTCTTTATCTCTGCTGCATGGTTCTGTGGTGGTAGAGTCTCTATCTCTGCTGCATGGTTCTGTGGTGGTAGAGTCTTTATCTCTGCTGCATGGTTCTGTGGTGGTAGAGTCTCTATCTCTGCTGCATGGTTCTGTGGTGGTAGAGTCTTTATCTCTGCTGCATGGTTCTGTGGTGGTAGAGTCTCTGTCTCTGCTGCATGGTTCTGTGGTGGTAGAGTCTCTGTCTCTGCTGCATGGTTCTGTGGTGGTAGAGTCTTTATCTCTGCTGCATGGTTCTGTGGTGGTAGAGTCTTTATCTCTGCTGCATGGTTCTGTGGTGGTAGAGTCTTTATCTCTGCTGAACGGTTCTGTGGTGGTAGAGTCTTTATCTCTGCTGCATGGTTCTGTGGTGGTAGAGTCTTTATCTCTGCTGCATGGTTCTGTGGTGGTAGAGTCTCTATCTCTGCTGCATGGTTCTGTGGTGGTAGAGTCTTTATCTCTGCTGCATGGTTCTGTGGTGGTAGAGTCTCTATCTCTGCTGCATGGTTCTGTGGTGGTAGAGTCTCTGTCTCTGCTGCATGGTTCTGTGGTGGTAGAGTCTTTATCTCTGCTGCATGGTTCTGTGGTGGTAGAGTCTTTATCTCTGCTGAACGGTTCTGTGGTGGTAGAGTCTTTATCTCTGCTGCATGGTTCTGTGGTGGTAGAGTCTTTATCTCTGCTGCATGGTTCTGTGGTGGTAGAGTCTCTATCTCTGCTGCATGGTTCTGTGGTGGTAGAGTCTCTATCTCTGCTGAATGGTTCTGTGGTGGTAGAGTCTTTATCTCTGCTGCATGGTTCTGTGGTGGTAGAGTCTCTATCTCTGCTGCATGGTTCTGTGGTGGTAGAGTCTCTATCTCTGCTGCATGGTTCTGTGGTGGTAGAGTCTTTATCTCTGCTGCATGGTTCTGTGGTGGTAGAGTCTCTATCTCTGCTGCATGGTTCTGTGGTGGTAGAGTCTTTATCTCTGCTGCATGGTTCTGTGGTGGTAGAGTCTTTATCTCTGCTGCATGGTTCTGTGGTGGTAGAGTCTTTATCTCTGCTGCATGGTTATGTGGTGGTAGAGTCTATTTCTCTGCTGCATGGATCTGTGGTGGTAGAGTCTTTATCTCCGCTGCATGGTTCTGTGGTGGTAGAGTCTTTATCTCTGCTGCATGGCTCTGTGGTGGTAGAGTCTTTATCTCTGCTGCATGGATCTGTGGTGGTAGAGTCTTTATCTCTGCTGCATGGTTCTGTGGTGGTATAGTCTTTATCTCTGCTGCATGGTTCTGTGGTGGTAGAGTCTATACCTCTGCTGCATGGTTCTGTGGTGGTAGAGTCTCTATCTCTGCTGCATGGTTCTGTGGTGGTAGAGTCTATTTCTCTGCTGCATGGATCTGTGGTGGTAGAGTCTTTATCTCTGCTGCATGGTTCTGTGGTGGTAGAGTCTTTATCTCTGCTGCATGGTTCTGTGGTGGTAGAGTCTTTATCTCTGCTGCATGGCTCTGTGGTGGTAGAGTTTCTATCTCTGCTGCATGGTTCTGTGGTGGTAGAGTCTTTATCTCTGCTGCATGGTTCTGTGGTGGTAGAGTCTCTATCTCTGCTGCATGGTTCTGTGGTGGTAGAGTCTCTATCTCTGCTACATGGTTCTGTGGTGGTAGAGTCTCTATCTCTGTTGCATGGCTCTGTGGTGGTAGAGTCTTTATCTCTGCTGCATGGTTCTGTGTTGGTATTGAGCATGTATTCTTAGTGCTAATGCTGATGTGGAAATTGGGACGTTGCCACAGTAGCCTAATGACGCAGATGCATAGTGACATTACCAGCAGTAATGACCCTAGATAACACCAGTGACTAAAGTGAGGGTATTTTAACACCAGTGACTAAAGTGAGTGTATTTTAACACCAGTGACTAAAGTGAGGGTATTTTAACACCAGTGACTAAAGTGAGTGTATTTTAACACCAGTGACTAAAGTTAGTGTATTATAACACCAGTGACTAAAGTGAGGGCATTTTAACACCAGTGACTAAAGTTAGGATATTTTAGAATGACAAACAGACACACCTTATTGATCAATGACTGTTCCCTGCTTCATTAAACAAATGTCATTCTTGCACCAAGAAGAAGAGCCCAGTACCCCTAGGCCCGGTCCCAAATGGCACCCTATTGCCTATTTTGTGCACTACTTTTTACTATTGTCATATAGGCCAAGGACTCAAAGGCACAATACCTCTCTGCATCCCAGCTAAGGACTGAGAAAGTAATGTGTTCTATACAGACTTTAGGGATAGAGAGGAATCTGAGGCATCATGGTCAGTCAACAGGAAGCTGCGAGGCATCATGGTCAGTCAACAGGAAGCTGCGAGGCATCATGGTCAGTCAACAGGAACCTGCTTTGTTCTAGCTGATGCTTGACCCCCATACTAGGAGTCATTCTCCTGGTAGGAAGACAGAGTCCACAACAAAGAAAGAACACACATAGACACACACACACACACACACACACACACACACACACACACACACACACACACACACACACACACACACACACACACACACACACACACACACACACACACACACACACACACACACACACACACACAGGGTCCTCCTGGTTATTGTTGTGTATCGTGTGGGTTCAGATCTTATGTGCTCTATACATCTCTCTGATGTGTTGGAACCCAGCAGTGTGTGTGTGTGTGTGTGTGTGTGTGTGTGTGAGTGTGTGTTCTCTGTGTTGCTCTTACTGCCGGTGGGGAGGAGTGATGGGGAGGTGTCTGTATCTCTGAACCTGTATTGATGTTGCAGCCTGGTCCAGACCAGACACAGCTGTGTCAATATTGAGGCCAGGAGAAGCCAGACTGCTGAGCAACAAGATGCCAGACTCCAGCCAGATCACAGGATCACATATACACTCTGCAACAAACTCTTCTCTGTTTGTTTGGTAACACAAAAAAATGGTTTGACAAAAGTGTTTGACCACCAACTTCAGCCTGTTTCTGTCTGTTTGTTCTCTGTCTCTTCCCTCTCTCTCTTTCTCTCTTCCCCACCTCTCTCTCACCCTCCCCTCCCCTCCCCACCTCTCTCTCCGCTACCCACTTCTCTCTCCCCTTCCCCACTCTCCCTCTCCCCATCTCTTTCTCTCTTCCCCACCTCTCTCCCTCTCTTTTCCGCACCTCTCTCTCCCCCTCCCCACCTCTCTCTCTCCCCTTCCCCACCTCTCTCACCCCTTCCCCACCTCTCGCTCCCCTACCCACCTCTCTCTCCCCTCCACAGCTCTCTCCCCTTCCCCACCTCTCTCTCCGCTACCCACCTCTCTCTCCCCTTCCCCACTCTCCCTCTCCCTTCCCCACATCTCTCCCCTTCCCCACCTCTCTCTCCCCTTCCCCACCTCTCTCCCCTCCTCACCTCTCTCTCTCCCCTCCTCACTGCTCTCCCCCCACCCCCTCTCTCTCCCCTCTCTACCTCTCTCTCCCCACCCCTCTCTCTCCCCCTCCCCTCTCTCTCTCTCCGCTCCCCACCTCTCTCCCCTCCCCACCCACCTCTCTCTCCCCTTCCCCACCTCTATCTCCCCTCCCCCCCACCTCTCTCTCCCTCTCTCCCCTTCGCCACGTCTATCTCCCCTTCGCCACCTCTATCTCCCCTTCCCCACCTCTCTCTCTCTGACTTCCCCACCTCTCTCCCCTCCCCTTCCCCATCTCTATCCCCCTCCCCTCTCTCTTCCTCTGAGAAATGTAAAATAATCCCTCACATACTGTAGATGTATGTATTCAGCTATATGTGTTTTATGATTATGTTGATATTGCATTTTGATGGAGACTCAATTTCATCCTTGTCGGGGGATTTTTTATTTAACTTGGCCTGATGAAGGTGTTGATCCTGTGGTTTCACGGCCACTGTGTCCCAAATGGCATCATATCCCCTATGTAGTGTACTACTTTTCAACCAGAGCCCTACGGGAAGGGGGGGGGGGGGGGGGTAGTGTGGCATTTGGGAGGTAACCAACACATCTGAATGAGAGGAGTAAGAGTAACAGCAGCAGAAGCAACGGGTTGCTTTTAGAAATAAAATAAAAACAAATAAGAAGGTGTGTTCTTCCCCTACACAGGTAACGAATGTCGTCTGGAGAAACATAAACACATATTTAATGTTTATTTATTTTCCCTTTTGTACTTTAACTATTTACACTCTAACAAATGGATCACTGGTCACTTTATTAACCCCACTTTAATAATGATGTCTACATATCCTGCATTACTCATCTCATATGTATATACTGTATTTTATACCATCTACTGCATCTTGCCTATGCCGCTCGGTCCATCGCTCATCCATATATTTATATGTACATATTCTCATTCATCCCTTTACATTTCTGTGTATAAGGTCGTTGTTGTAAAATGTATCACTAGCCACTTTAAACAATGCCACTTAATATAATGTTTACATACCCTACATTACTCATCTCCTATGTATATACTGTACTCTATATCATCTACTGCATCTTTATGTAATACATGTATCACTAGCCACTTTAAACTATGCCACTTTGTTTACATACTCATCTCATATGTATATACTGTACTCGATACCATCTACTGCATCTTGCCTATGCCGTTCTGTACCATCACTCATTCATATATCTTTATGTACATATTCTGTATCCCTTTACACTTGTGTGTATAAGGTAGTAGTTTTGGAATTGTTAGGTTAGATTACTCGTTGGTTATTACTGCATGGTCGGAACTAGAAGCACAAGCATTTCGCTACACTCGCATTAACATCTGCTAACCATGTGTATGTGACCAATACAATTTGATTTGATTTGAATTTGATTTGAAGGGAACCATGTGTCATTGAGTTTTGAATCAGAACAGACAGACCATCCTTCCTGACTCAATTGCCCGTGTATCCAACAGTGAACCTTGAGAATGAGAACACATCGTCACACTAGTTAAAGGTGACACGTGTTCCATATACGCTCAGGTCCCAAATGGCAACCTATTCCCTCTATGTAGTGCACTACTTTTGACCAAGGTCCTCAGGAATCCGGTCGAAAGAAATGTACTCTGTAGGGAATACGGTGTAATTTGGGATGCAAATGAAGGTGTCCAGTGAAGTTGTGATAACGACACTGTCATTTTTAGATTGTAATACTTTATGAAGGTGAGGTGATGAAGATGACTCCTAGTACTACGCTGATCCCTTCATAATTATTTTTTGGAGATATTGTCTCCGTTCCAAATTGGACTCTATTCCCGATGTAGTGCATTAGTTATGACCAGGGCCCATAGAGTCAAAAGTAATGCACTATGTTGTCACATTCTGACCTTAGTTCCTTTGTTATGTCTGTGTTCCCCCTCTCTTTCTTCAGACGACATCCGTTACATGTGTAGGGGATAGGGCACTGTTTGAGATGCAGACATTCTGGTGGAAGTAGTATAATAGACACCCACCTGGCTACAGCCTTCAGACACGTGTGAATTAGAAGTGGTTTATTACCCAGATCTGCTTGATGCTTTCCGCTGTTTTATTCACATCTCCTTAGAGAGAGAGAGAGAGAGAGAGAGAGAGAGAGAGAGAGAGAGAGAGAGAGAGATACAGAGAGAGAGAGCGAGAGAGAGAGAGAGAGAGAGAGAGAGAGAGAGAGAGAGAGAGAGACAGAGAGAGAGAGAGAGACAGAGAGAGAGAGAGAGAGAGAGAGAGAGAGAGAGAGAGACAGAGAGAGAGAGAGAGACAGAGAGAGAGAGAGAGAGAGAGAGAGAGAGAGAGAGCGAGATCGAGGCTCGATAGAATATTTATAACTTCAGATTCGTCTTTATACTGACTCCCAAATGTCAGTCAAATGTTACTGACTCCCACCTATTTCCTTTCTAGTGCACTACTTTCGACCAGAGCCCAACGTTAATACATAGGGAATGGGGTGCCATTTGGGACGTATCCTAAAAAAGTGAGTGGAGGAGAGAAGCTCCGGATTCTCTAATAACATTCTACAGCTACTGAACAGCTGTAGCTCCGACGCTTCCAAATTCAAACTCACTGCTAGAATAATAATGATTCAAAGGCACCGACATGACCCTAAGCATGATGGGATGTTAATTGCTTGATTAACTCAGGAGCCACACCTGTGTGGAGGCATCTGATTTCGATATACTTTGTATCCCTCATTCCCTCCAGAGTTGACATTGTTTGGTCAGTTTCCTGTTTAACTTGCTGACGTCACGGCTCGCGTCTGAAAGTAAATTCAAACATGTTATTCAATCCATCACTGTTGCCAAGCGCTAAAATAGAAGTCAGTTCTATTTGTTGACGCTGAACGCGGTGCAAGTCCTGCCTCTCCCAATGAGGACATTGGTTTATAGAAGCAGACACCCACGTGCCATCTCCTCATTGGTTATACCCACGTGGGTGATTGAAAGATGAACTGAGGTCGGTTGGTCGTCGTGGTAATACTATGTAGATGCCAATCGCCATATAAAGTCCAAAGAAGAAAAAGCCTGGAAGGAGGAGAGATGACTAGAAACGATTTGGTTGACCGTTTTATGTTAAATAGGACAAATTATCTAGCAACTGCACGCTAGCTAGCTAAATTGCCATGAACGGTTTAATGCCTTTCGACTTGTCCCCAAAATAATTGGTTCAGAGTTTGCTTTGATATTTCAACCTGTGTGTCGGGATCGCATTTGGTGTGGGAGGACAAAATCAATTTGCGCAAGATGGTGCACGCACGTCCAGTCGGGCTAATTGAGGTAATATGTACATGTGGGTATAGTTAAAGTGACTATGCATAGATTATAAAAATCAAATCAAATGTTATTTGTCACATACACATGGTTAGCAGATGTTAATGTGTAGTGTAGCGAAATGCTTGTGCTTCTAGTTCCGACAATGCAGTAATTACCAACGAGTAATCTAACCTAACAATTCCTCAACTACTACCTTATACATACAAGTGTAAAGGGATAAAGAATATGTACATAAAGATATATGAATGAGTGATGGTACAGAACGGCATAGGCAAGATGCAGTAGATGGTATCGAGTACAGTATATACATGAGATGAGTTATGTAAGGTATGTAAACATTATATTAAGTGGCATTGTTTAAAGTGGCTAGTGATATATTGTTTACATAAATTTCCATTATTAAAGTGGCTGGAGTTGAGTCCGTGTGTTGGCAGCAGCCACTCAATGTTAGTGGTGGCTGTTCAACAGTCTGATGGCCTTGAGATAGAAGCTGTTTTTCAGTCTCTCGATCCCTGCTTTGATGCACCTGTACTGACCTCGCCTTCTGGATGATAGCGGGGTGAACAGGCAGTGGCTCGGGTGGTTGTTGTCCTTGATGATCTTTATGGCCTTCCTGTGACATCGGGTGGTGTAGGTGTCCTGGATGGCAGGCAGTTTAGCCCCAGTGATGTACTGGCCCGTATGCACGGAGGCCAAGCAGTTACCGTACCAGGCAGTGATGTAACCAGCTCTCGAAGTTGCAGCTGTAGAACCTTTTGAGTATCTGTAGACCCATGCCAAATCTTTTCAGTCTCCAGACGGGTAACAGGTTTTGTCGTGCCCTCTTCACGACAGTCTTGGTGTGCTTGGACCATGTTAGTTTGTTGTTGATGTGGACACCAAGGTACTCGTAGCTCTCAACCTGTTCCACTACAGCCCCGTCAATGGGAATGGGAACGTGCTCTGTCCTCCTTTTCCTGTTGTCCACAATCATCTCCTTAGCCTTGATTACGTTGAGGCATAGGTTGTTATTCTGGCACCACCTGGCCAAGTCATTGACCTCCTCCCTATAGGCTGTCTCGTTGTTGTCAGTGATTACCTACCACTGTTGTGTCATCGGCAAACTTAATGATGGTGTTGGAGTCGTGCCTGACCATGCAGTCATAGGTGAACAGGGAGTATAAGAGGGGACTGAACATGGTACCCCTGTGGGGCTCCAGTGTTGAGAATCAGCGTGGCAGATGTGTTATTACCTACCCTCACCTGCTGGGGACAGCCCGTCAGGAAGTTCAGGATCCATTTGCAGAGGGAGGTGTTTAGTCCCTGGATCCTTAGCTTAGTGATGAGCTTTGAGGGTACTATGGTGTTGAATGCTGAGCTGTCGTCAATGAACAGCATTCTCACGTAGGTGTTCCTTTTGTCCAGGTGGGAAAGGGCAGTGTGGACAACAATAGAGATTGTATCATCTGTGGATCTGTTTGGGCGGTATGCAAATTAGTGTGGGTCTAGGGTTTCTGGGATAATGGTGTTGATGTGAGCCATTACCAGCCTTTCAAAGCACTTCATGGCTACGGACGTGAGTGCTACGGGTCTGTAGTCATTTAGGCAGATTACCTTAGTGTTCTTGGGCACAGGGACTATGGTGGTCTGCTTGAAGCATGTTGGTATTACAAACTCAATCAGGGACATGTTGAAAATGACAGTGAAGACATCTGCCAATTGGTCAGCACATGCCCGGAGCACACGTCCTGGTAATCCGTCTGGCCCCGCAGCCTTGTGAATGTTGACCTATTTAAAGTTCTTACTCACGTCAGCTTCGGAGAGCGTGATCACACAGTTGCCCGGAACAGCTGATGCCCTCATGCATGCCTCAGTGTTGCTTGCCTTGAAGCGAGCATAGAAGTGATTTAGATCATCTGGTAGGCACGTGTCACTGGGCAGCTCGCGGCTGTCCTTCCCTTTGTAGTCTGTAATAGTTTGCAGGCCCTGCCACATCAGAAAAGCGACGGAGCCGGTGTAGTACGATTCAATCTTAGTCTTGTATTGAAGCTTTGCCTGTTTGATGGTTCGTCAGAGGGCATAGCAGGATTTCTTATCAGCTTCCGGGTTAGAATCCTGCACCTTGAAAACGGCAGCTCTTCCCTTTAGCTCAGTGCGAATGTTGGCTGTAATCCATGGCTTCTGGTTGGGGTATGTACGTGCAGTCACTGTGGGGACGACGTCCTCGATGCACTTATTGATAAAGCCAGTGACTGATGTGGTGTACTTCTCAATGCCATCGGAAGAATCCCGGGAACATGTTTCAGTCTGTGATAGCAAAACATTCCTGTAGTTTAGCATCTGCTTCATCTGACCACTTTTTTGTAGACTGAGTCACTGGTGCTTCCTGCTTTAATTTTTGCTTGTTAGTGGGAATCAGGAGGATAGAATTATGATCAGATTTTCCAAATGGAGGGCGAGGGAGAGCTTTGTACACGTCTCTGTGTGTGGAGTACAGGTGGTCAGATTTGCAAAATGGAGGGCGTAGTAGAGCTTTGTACACGTCTCTGTGTGTGGAGTAAAGGTGATCTAGATTTTTTCCCCCCTCTGGTAGTGCATTTAACATGCTGGTAGTCATTTTGATAACACAGATTTAAGTTTCCCTGCATTAATGTCCCTGACCACTAAAACAATTGAACAAAACTGTCTTCCCAAATAGTGTGGTTTACAGCTTATCATGAGATACTCTACTTCAGTCGAGCAAAATCTAGGGACTTCCTTAGATTTCGTGCACCAGCTGTTGTTTACAAATATACACAGACCGCCCCCCGCTAGTCTTACCAGAATGTGCTGTTCTGTCCTGCCGGTGCAGCGTGTATCCCGCTAGTCGAATATCCATGTCATCATTTAGCCACGATTCGGTGAAACATAAGATATTACAGTTTTTGTTGTCCCGTTTGTAGGATATTCATGATCTTACCTCGTCTAGTTTATTGTCCAATGATTGATGTACGTTGGCAAGTAATATTGACGGTCAGGGCAGATTTCCCACTCGCCGTTGGCGGATCCTTACGAGGCACCATCTGTGTCCTCTATACCTGCGTCTCTTCCTCTTGCCAATAACGGGGATATTGGCCTTGTCGGGTGTCCGAAGTACATCCTGTGCGTCCTGCTTGTTGAAGAAAAAATCTTTGTCTAATCCGAGGTGAGTGATCGCTGTCCTGATATCCAGAAGCAATTTTTTTCACGTAAGATACAGTGGCAGAAACATAATGTACAAAATAAGTTAGAAACAAACACATAATAGCAGAATTGGTTACGCGCCCGTGAAACAGCTGCCATTTCTTCCAGCGCCATCTTTAGTAAGAAAGTGTCCCAGTATTTATACTTTCCTTTCCGTGTGAGCAGGCATCCTCCTCCAAGTTCTGCTTCTGTTAAATGTCAAAATATACGTTGTCTGTATCCCAAATGGCATGCTATAACTTACGTATTTAGTGCACTACTTGTGACCAGAGCCCAGAGTACTGCAGACTGTTTAAAGAAGACAACGACGGTCTGATAAATGGTTCTGCTAAATGTCATAACAATTATTATTCCTCCAGCATCTAACCTGTCTGATGTTATTCATCACTGTTTGTACGTGAGCCTAAATGCGTGTTAATGCGTCATTTATCTCATCTAATTAGTGGCAGAATTAATACCCCTAACAACAACAATAAATTAACCTTAAACGATGCGCTCATTGTAAATATTCACATTGAACCAGGAATTAAAGTATATAAGTCCAGAGTAGACTTAGAAAATACAAATAACAACTGATAGCAGTGATATCAGAGAGCACCTGTCTCTCTACTGCACACTCTCTTCCGTTATTTAGCCCAGCCTGATTCAATACATTACCTGTCTCTTCCTATATTTAGCCCAGCCTGCTACAATACATTACCTGTCTCTTCCTATATCTAGCCCAGCCTGTTAAAATACATTACCTGTCTCTCTCTCTTCCGTTATTTAGCCCAGCCTGATTCAATACATTACCTGTCTCTCTCTTCCTTTATTTAGCCCAGCCTGCTACAATACATTACCTGTCTCTCTCTTCCGTTATTTAGCCCAGCCTGCTACAATACATTACCTGTCTCTCTCTTCAGTCATTTAGCCCAGCCTGCTACAATACATTACCTGTCTCTCTCTCTTCCGTTATTTAGCCCAGCCTGCTACAATACATTACCTGTTTCTCTCTTCAGTCATTTAGCCCAGCCTGCTACAATACATTACCTGTCTCTCTCTCTTCCGTTATTTAGTCCAGCCTAATTCAATACATTACCTGTCTCATTGCTATGAATTGATCATTAATTGTTAGCAATTCTTTTGTATTTTGATTTTTGGTGAACATGTCGAATAAGAACCGTTCATCATTATAACAGTACAGCCAAGTTAACACTATCAGAACTGAGACCCCAAGTTAACGCTATCAGAACTGAGACCCCAAGTTAACACTATCAGAACTGAGACCCCAAGTTAACACTATCAGAACTGAGACCCCAAGTTAACACTATCAGAACTGAGACCCCAAGTTAACAATATCAGAACTGAGACCCCAAGTTAACACTATCAGAACTGAGACCCCAAGTTAACGCTATCAGAACTGAGACCCCAAGTTAACACTATCAGAACTGAGACCCCAAGATAACACTATCAGAACTGAGACCCCAAGTTAACACTATCAGAACTGAGACCCCAAGTTAACACTATCAGAACTGAGACCCCAAGTTAACACTATTAGAACTGAGACCCCAAGTTAACGCTATCAGAACTGAGACCCCAAGTTAACACTATCAGAACTGAGACCCCAAGTTAACACTATCAGAACCGAGACCCCAAGTTAACACCATCAGAACTGAGACCCCAAGTTAACACTATCAGAATTGAGACCCCAAGTTAACGCTATCAGAACTGAGACCCCAAGTTAACACTATCAGAACTGAGACCCCAAGTTAACGCTATCAGAACTGAGACCCCAAGTTAACACTATCAGAACTGAGACCCCAAGTTAACACTATCAGAACTGAGACCCCAAGTTAACACTATCAGAACTGAGACCCCAAGTTAACGCTATCAGAACTGAGACCCCAAGTTAACACTATCAGAACTGAGACCCCAAGTTAACACTATCAGAACTGAGACCCCAAGTTAACACTATCAGAACTGAGACCCCAAGTTAACACTATTAGAACTGAGACCCCAAGTTAACGCTATCAGAACTGAGACCCCAAGTTAACACTATCAGAACTGAGACCCCAAGTTAACACTATCAGAACCGAGACCCCAAGTTAACACCATCAGAACTGAGACCCCAAGTTAACACTATCAGAATTGAGACCCCAAGTTAACGCTATCAGAACTGAGACCCCAAGTTAACACTATCAGAACTGAGACCCCAAGTTAACGCTATCAGAACTGAGACCCCAAGTTAACACTATCAGAACTGAGACCCCAAGTTAACACTATCAGAACTGAGACCCCAAGTTAACACTATCAGAACTGAGACCCCAAGTTAACGCTATCAGAACTGAGACCCCAAGTTAACACTATCAGAACTGAGACCCCAAGTTAACACTATCAGAACTGAGACCCCAAGTTAACACTATTAGAACTGAGACCCCAAGTTAACGCTATCAGAACTGAGACCCCAAGTTAACACTATCAGAACTGAGACCCCAAGTTAACACTATCAGAACTGAGACCCCAAGTTAACACTATCAGAACTGAGACCCCAAGTTAACACTATCAGAACTGAGACCCCAAGTTAACGCTATCAGAACTGAGATCCCAAGTTATCACTATCAAAACCGAGACCCCAAGTTAACACTATCAGAACTGAGACCCCAAGTTAACACTATCAGAACAGAGACCCCAAGGTAACACTATCAGAACTGAGACCCCAAGTTAACACTATCAGAACTGAGACCCCAAGTTAACACCATCAGAACTGAGACCCCAAGTTAACACTATCAGAACTGAGACCCCTAGTTAACGCTATCAGAACTGAGACCCCAAGTTAACACTATCAGAACTGAGACCCCAAGTTAACACCATCAGAACTGAGACCCCAAGTTAACACTATCAGAACTGAGACCCCAAGTTAACACTATCAGAACTGAGACCCCAAGTTAACACCATAAGAACTGAGACCCCAAGTTAACACTATCAGAACTGAGACCCCAAGTTAACACTCTCAGAACTGAGACCCCATGTTAACACTATCAGAACTGAGACCCCAAGTTAACACTATCAGAACTGAGACCCCAAGTTAACACCATCAGAACTGAGACCCCAAGTTAACACTATCAGAACTGAGACCCCTAGTTAACGCTATCAGAACTGAGACCCCAAGTTAACACTATCAGAACTGAGACCCCAAGTTAACACCATCAGAACTGAGACCCCAAGTTAACACTATCAGAACTGAGACCCCAAGTTAACACTATCAGAACTGAGACCCCAAGTTAACACCATAAGAACTGAGACCCCAAGTTAACACTATCAGAACTGAGACCCCAAGTTAACACTCTCAGAACTGAGACCCCATGTTAACACTATCAGAACTGAGACCCCAAGTTAACACTATCAGAACTGAGACCCCAAGTTAACACTATCAGAACTGAGACTCCAAGTTAACACTATCAGAACTGAGACCCCAAGTTAACACCATCAGAACTGAGACCCCAAGTTAACACTATCAGAACTGAGACCCCAAGTTAACGCTATCAGAACTGAGACCCCAAGTTAACACTATCAGAACTGAGACCCCAAGTTAACGCTATCAGAACTGAGACCCCAAGTTAACGCTATCAGAACTGAGACCCCAAGTTAACACTATCAGAACTGAGACCCCAAGTTAACACTATCAGAACTGAGACCCCAAGTTAACACTATCAGAACTGAGACCCCAAGATAACACTATCAGAACTGAGACCCCAAGTTAACACTATCAGAACTGAGACCCCAGCAAAAAATGTTTTATTTTATCTGCTTGTCTAGCCCTTATATTTTTCCTCACGATGAAGTGTGTTCCTTTCAGGATAACCAGAGGGTACAAATAGAACATAATTTGACATAAAAAGTTGCATTCATTAGTACAGTTAATTAAATTAAAACCGTGTGTCCAAATCCCTATTTCCATCCATGGCTAATTTAGGAAAGGGACGATTTTAGCTAGCTAGCTAGCTAGCCACCGAAGACAGCGACACAACGAGATGCAACATTTAAAACGTTTTCAATCAATGACGTTAGGCTTTTGATGCGATGGGATTGGTTGGAAGAAAATTCCAAACGGGCTTCCCTTGGCACTTTTTTGCTGGTGCTCCAGGATCATTCGCAGTTGAGCTCACTCAGTTTAGCTCAATGTTGATTGGCAATTATTTTATGTTTACTCTACTGTTACTACAAGGGAGGCCAAATAATCAAGTCTTCTTGGGTATGACGCTATAAGCTTGGCACACCACTCCTGCATTGTTTTGGTTGTGTGCTTAAGGTCGTTGTCCTGTTGGAAGGCGAACCTTCACCCCAGTCTGAGGTCTTGAGCGCTCTGGAGCAGGTTTTCATCAAGGATCTCTCTGCACTTTGCTCCATTAATCTTTCCATCTATCATGAGTAGTCTCCCAGTCCCTTCTGCTGAAAAACATCGCCACAGCATGACGCTGCCACCACCATGCTTCACTGTAGGGATGGTGCCAGGTTTCCTCCAGATGTGAAACTTGTCTTTCAGGCCAAAGAGTTCAATCTTGGTTTAATCGGACCAGATAATCTTGTTTCTCATGGTCAGAGTCCTTTAGGCATCTTTTGGCAAACTCCATGCAGATTGTCATGTGCCTTTTACTGAGGAGTGGCCACTCTACAATAAAGATCTGATTGGTGGAGTGCTTCAGAGATGGTTTTCCTTCTGGAAGGTTCTCCCATCTCCACAGAGAAACTCTAGATCTCTGTCAGAGTGACCATCGGGTTCTTGGTCACCACCTTGACCAAGGCCCTTCTCCGGGCAGCCAGCTCTAGGAAGAGTCTTGGTGGATCCAAACTTCTTCCATTTATGAATGATGGAGGCCACTGTGTTCTTGCTGCATACATTTTTCAGTACCCTTCTCCAGATCTGTGCCTCGACACAATCCTGTCTCGGGAATTATTGCTGGGTATTGTGTAGATTTCTGAGGATTTTTTTTAATTTAATCCATTTTAGAATAAGGCTGTAACGTAACAACATTTGACGAAAGGTCAAGGGGTCTGAATACTTTCCGAATGCACAGTATATTTGCCTTCTGACTTTGATCGACAGGCTGTCATTTCCTAACAGTACCGTAAGACATAGCCACAATAGTAGTAGCAGAGAAGAAGAACAAAATACAAGGCATGTAGTCCTCCACTCAGTCTGAACACTGTAGAGTCCAATGACAAGGCATGAAGTCCTCCTCTCAGTCTGAACACTGTAGAGTCCAATGACAAGGCATGAAGTCCTCCTCTCAGTCTGAACACTGTAGAGTCCAATGACAAGGCATGTAGTCCTCCACTCAGTCTGAACACTGTAGTCTTTCACCTGCATTTAGTGAGAGGGAGGTAGGGAGGGAGGGAGGGAGGGAGGGAGGGAGGGAGGGAGGGAGGGAGGGAGGGAGGGAGGGATTTGGGATGAAGTCTGCTAGAGTTGGTTGTCATGTGTAGTGGTGAGAGGAGATAAGATCTAGCTGGTTGTCAGTCCCAGCCCTGTGTAATGGTGAGGGGAGATCAGCTATAGGTGGTTGTCCTGTGTAATGGTGAGGGGAGATCAGTTCTAGCTGGTTGTCCTGTGTAATGGTGAGGGGAGATCAGCTATAGTTGGTTGTCAGTCCCAGCCCTGTGTAATGGTGAGGGGAGATCAGTTCTAGCTGGTTGTCCTGTGTAGTGGTGAGGGGAGATCAGTTATAGGTGGTTGTCAGTCCCAGACCTGTGTAATGGTGAGGGGAGATCAGCTATAGGTGGTTGCCCTGTTTAATGGTGAGGGGAGATCAGTTCTAGCTGGTTGTCCTGTGTAATGGTGAGAGGAGATAAGATCTAGCTGGTTGTCAGTCCCAGCCCTGTGTAATGGTGAGGGGAGATCAGCTATAGGTGGTTGTCCTGTGTAATGGTGAGGGGAGATCAGTTCTAGCTGGTTGTCCTGTGTAATGGTGAGGGGAGATCAGCTATAGTTGGTTGTCAGTCCCAGCCCTGTGTAATGGTGAGGGGAGATCAGTTCTAGCTGGTTGTCCTGTGTAGTGGTGAGGGGAGATCAGTTATAGGTGGTTGTCAGTCCCAGACCTGTGTAATGGTGAGGGGAGATCAGCTATAGGTGGTTGCCCTGTTTAATGGTGAGGGGAGATCAGCTATAGCTGGTTGTCAGTCCCAGACCTGGTAAATGTATTTAAAATTGGCCTACTGGATCTTAAGCCATGAATAATTCATTTGATTCAATCAATCCTAACGATGACGGCTCTCCCTCCTATTATCAGACCTGTGTTTGGGAAACTTTGTCTGGGATCAATACTTTTCCCCTCCACTCCATACATTAAACATCTGTTGTGTTGAGGTATTGTCTGGCGTTCTAGCCTGAGGTAAAACACCACACACACACACAACACGCACGCACGTGCACACAAGCACAAGCACACACGCATTCGCACACGCACACGCACGCACACACACACACACACACACACACACAACACACATAACACATAACACACACACACAACACACATAACACACACACACACACACATAACACACACACACATAACACACACACACACACATAACACACACACATGCGCACACACGCACACACGCACACACACACGCACACATAACACAAACACACGCACGCACACACACATAACACACACACACACACACACACACATAACACACACACACACACACACACACACACACACACACACACACACACACACACACACACACAACACACATAACACACATAACACACACACGCACACACACACACACACACACATATAACACACACACACACACGCACGCACACACACATAACACACACACGCACACAAAGGACCTCTGAACTTGGGCTCCTGGATGGTCAACCTTCCTCATGTCACTACACCAACCATGTTTTTCTGTTTTTAAAAGTCATACAGAATTTTTTTTTTAAAATCATGACAGCTGTGACAGAAACAGGAAGTTTCGGTGCAATTTAATAAAATGCAGAAAGATAATTTGTTCGTTCGGGTATGGTGAGATCTTTTTTTGTGTCTGTAAAATTCATTACGTGAGAACGGGAGGTGGAAATGCCTTTATGGGTAAATATTGATATAATAATCATCATATCGAAGTAAACTTGGAGTTAAGCGATGACTCTGAAATCATGCAGTATATTATTCTACATATGCCAGTTTTTTACTAGCAATCCTCGATCAATAGTGAAGCCACTTTTTTTCAAAACTCTTCACACAGTCTGCATTACCCAACATGCATCTGAGGGCCAAACAGTTCATCTCTCCTCCAAAAACTCACTCAAACCACCAACACACTTCACGCACGTCTCAAAATAAGCTCGTTCGACCATGACACTGGCAACAATTCTCCTTCAGGAAGCATAACATTGACACTCATAACACACTGACCTAAAAAAAAAAAACTGTGTGTTTGTTTTACTCCATGTGTAACTCTGTGTTGTTTGTTTGTGTCGAACTGCTTTGCTTTATCTTGGCCAGGTCGCAGTTGTAAATAAGAACTTGTTCTCAACTAGCCTACCTGGTTAAATAAAGGTGAAATAAAGTGGTTAAATAAAGGTGAAATAAATATAAAATATTAGTACAGACATCCTGGGATGTGCAGTAAACCAGTCTGTGACCGCAGCAGAGTGGTGGAATGCCACATTATCCCACACAACAACGAAGGTAGTGCAGCAGAGTGGTGGAATGCCACATTATCCCACACAACAACGAAGGTAGTGCAGCAGAGTGGTGGAATGCCACATTATCCCACACAACAACGAAGGTAGGGGAGTTTCTTGCCCCTCTCTCCTCCACTGGCACAAGTTGATTATGCAGATTCATCCAGGAAATAAATTATCCTCTCTGTGTTGTAGGGGGGCCAATGAGTGGTTTGTGTAACAAACCACTCATTGGACTGTGCTGCACACATTCTGATGTTAGCTCCTCTCTGGCCTGGGACATCTACGGTTGCTCTCTGTCCAATCACATTGTGATGTTAGCTCCTCTCTGGCCTGGGACATCTACGGTTGCTCTCTGTCCAATCACATTGTGATGTTAGCTCCTCTCTGGCCTGGGACATCTACGGTTGCTCTCTGTCCAATCACATTGTGATGTCAGCTCCTCTCTGGCCTGGGACATCTACGGTTGCTCTCTGTCCAATCACATTGTGATGTTAGCTCCTCTCTGGCCTGGGACATCTACGGTTGCTCTCTGTCCAATCACATTGTGATGTTAGCTCCTCTCTGGCCTGGGACATCTACGGTTGCTCTCTGTCCAATCACATTGTGATGTTAGCTCCTCTCTGGCCTGGGACATCTACGGTTGCTCTCTGTCCAATCACATTGTGATGTCAGCTCCTCTCTGGCCTGGGACATCTACGGTTGCTCTCTGTCCAATCACATTGTGATGTTAGCTCCTCTCTGGCCTGGGACATCTACGGTTGCTCTCTGTCCAATCACATTGTGATGTTAGCTCCTCTCTGGCCTGGGACATCTACGGTTGCTCTCTGTCCAATCACATTGTGATGTTAGCTCCTCTCTGGCCTGGGACATCTACGGTTGCTCTCTGTCCAATCACATTGTGATGTCAGCTCCTCTCTGGCCTGGGACATCTACGGTTGCTCTCTGTCCAATCACATTGTGATGTTAGCTCCTCTCTGGCCTGGGACATCTACGGTTGCTCTCTGTCCAATCACATTGTGATGTTAGCTCCTCTCTGGCCTGGGACATCTACGGTTGCTCTCTGTCCAATCACATTGTGATGTTAGCTCCTCTCTGGCCTGGGACATCTACGGTTGCTCTCTGTCCAATCACATTGTGATGTTAGCTCCTCTCTGGCCTGGGACATCTACGGTTGCTCTCTGTCCAATCACATTGTGATGTCAGCTCCTCTCTGGCCTGGGACATCCAGCGGTTGCTCTCTGTCCAATCACATTGTGATGTTAGCTCCTCTCTGGCCTGGGACATCTAAGGTTGCTCTCTGTCCAATCACATTGTGATGTTAGCTCCTCTCTGGCCTGGGACATCTACGGTTGCTCTCTGTCCAATCACATTGTGATGTCAGCTCCTCTCTGGCCTGGGACATCTACAGGTTGCTCTCTGTCCAATCACATTGTGATGTTAGATCCTCTCTGGCCTGGGACATCTATGGTTGCTCTCTGTCCAATCACATTGTGATGTTAGCTCCTCTCTGGCCTGGGACATCTACGGTTGCTCTCTGTCCAATCACATTGTGATGTCAGCTCCTCTCTGGCCTGGGACATCTACGGTTGCTCTCTGTCCAATCACATTGTGATGTTAGCTCCTCTCTGGCCTGGGACATCTACGGTTGCTCTCTGTCCAATCACATTGTGATGTCAGCTCCTCTCTGGCCTGGGACATCTACGGTTGCTCTCTGTCCAATCACATTGTGATGTTAGCTCCTCTCTGGCCTGGGACATCTACGGTTGCTCTCTGTCCAATCACATTGTGATGTTAGCTCCTCTCTGGCCTGGGACATCTACGGTTGCTCTCTGTCCAATCACATTGTGATGTTAGCTCCTCTCTGGCCTGGGACATCTACGGTTGCTCTCTGTCCAATCACATTGTGATGTTAGCTCCTCTCTGGCCTGGGACATCTACGGTTGCTCTCTGTCCAATCACATTGTGATGTTAGCTCCTCTCTGGCCTGGGACATCTACGGTTGCTCTCTGTCCAATCACATTGTGATGTCAGCTCCTCTCTGGCCTGGGACATCTACGGTTGCTCTCTGTCCAATCACATTGTGATGTTAGCTCCTCTCTGGCCTGGGACATCTACGGTTGCTCTCTGTCCAATCACATTGTGATGTCAGCTCCTCTCTGGCCTGGGACATCTACGGTTGCTCTCTGTCCAATCACATTGTGATGTTAGCTCCTCTCTGGCCTGGGACATCTACAGTTGCTCTCTGTCCAATCACATTGTGATGTCAGCTCCTCTCTGGCCTGGGACATCTACGGTTGCTCTCTGTCCAATCACATTGTGATGTCAGCTCCTCTCTGGCCTGGGACATCTACGGTTGCTCTCTGTCCAATCACATTGTGATGTTAGCTCCTCTCTGGCCTGGGACATCTACGGTTGCTCTCTGTCCAATCACATTGTGATGTTAGCTCCTCTCTGGCCTGGGACATCTACGGTTGCTCTCTGTCCAATCACATTGTGATGTTAGCTCCTCTCTGTCCAATCACATATCTTCCTCTGTGGCGTTTTTTTTGTTTGTTGACAGGGACAGGTTGAATTCTGCTTCACCCACAAAGATGAATGTACGTGCAGTTTGCCTGTCTTCCATCTCCGTTACTCTCTGAAATACAGTACATCCACAGTTTCACAGTACTTTACACTATGCATAGCTGTGGATGTACCCTGTTTGGTAACGAGACTAAGAACAGGACACCTGGCTTTCTGCTGTAAGCGTATACCCCAATGAATAGTGAATACACACTCGGCTTTCTTTAGAAGTAGCCTGCAGTTGTTTCTGATTTGTCGGGGAGGGTTGATATATAATTATAACGCTGAGATTTTCTTTATGTTTCAATCTGGTTACTGGAGAAATGCACGACATTCGCCATCGTTCTGTTTTTGGAAACAGTGTGTTAGCATTTGAAAAACACGTGCTGCAAATATATAGTTTAGCAGGTGGTGGAGTATGGATGACAAAAGAGTTGATGGATTTCGAGAAGAATGTGAACATTGAATGCATTTTTTGTGCGAAAGCACACACACACACACACACAAACACACACACACACACACACACACACACACACACACACACACACAAACACACACACACACACACACACACACACACACACACACACACACACACACACACACACAAACACACACACACACACACACACACTTCTGTTTCACTGCCCGTGTGAAGAGTTTTGACCAACGTGACTTCAGTTGAGACCAATGCATGAAAAAAAAAAACTGTGAATAAATGAGGATGAACTTCACAGGGTGGTGAAAAGAGCACGGAGATGAGATTGATCCTCTTTTCCAATAAATATAGAGGGTCTTATTCTGGTGACATGATGATCGATGCTTGGCTGCCGTTTGACAAATGCACATTTTACTGTTATCCTAAAAATCTCATCATGTAGACTAGCCTACCCACATGCATCTGTGAGCTGTTGGCTAGAGCACATACCAAGACCAGAGTACATGACAAGACCAGAGCACATACCAAGACTAGATTACATACCAAGACTAGAGAACATACCAAGACTAGAGAACATGCCAAGACCAGAGTACATACCAAGACCAGAGTACATACCAAGACTAGAGAACATACCAAGACTAGAGTACATACCAAGACTAGAGTACATACCAAGACCAGAGTACATACCAAGACCAGAGTACATACCAAGACTAGAGAACATACCAAGACTAGAGTACATACCAAGACTAGAGTACATACCAAGACCAGAGTACATACCAAGACTAGAGAACATGCCAAGACCAGAGTACATACCAAGACCAGAGTACATACCAAGACTAGAGAACATACCAAGACTAGAGTACATACCAAGACTAGAGTACATACCAAGACCAGAGTACATACCAAGACCAGAGTACATACCAAGACCAGAGTACATACCAAGACTAGAGCACATACCAAGACTAGAGCACATACCAAGACTAGAGCACATACCAAGACCAGAGTACATACCAAGACTAGAGTACATACCAAGACTAGAGTACATGTCAAGACCAGAGAACATACCAAGACTAGAGCACATACCAAGACCAGAGCACATACCAAGACCAGAGCACATACCAAGACCAGAGTACATACGAAGACTAGATTTTTTATTCGTTACATAAAAGTCTCTAATCTCCCCTCACCATTACACAGGGCTTTTGTTCTCTGTCGGTAATTATAATACATTGCATTTGTATGGCTTTTCATTTACACACATAAACCACAAAGTTCTTAAATGTTATGAGCAACAGCATTACTCATTATGTTTTCTCTCACTGTGTCCCAAAATTGCATTCTAAACTGTAGTGCACGTACTTTTGACCAGGGCCCGATGAACTCTTTTCGAATGTAGTGCACCGCGTAGGGAATAAGGGTGCTGTTTAGGTTACAGTTTCCGTCACCGTGATTCTGACAAGAGGTTCGAAAATGTACATTCCAAAACTCTGTTGCACGTCACAGCGTTCATCCCCTCTGTCAGCTGATTGGCTGTTTCCGTTCTGTTTTGGGGATCTAAACATGAGTAAGTAATTTAATATATATAAAGAAAGAACATGAAATAACCCAGCGGTAATGTTAAAATAACCCCATCGGTAATGTTAAAATACCCAACGGTAATGTTAAAATAACCCAGCAGTAATGTTAAAATAGCCCAGCGGTAATGTTAAAATAACCCAGCGGTAATGTTAAAATAACCCACCGGCAATGTTAAAATAACCCAGCGGTAATGTTAAAATAACCCAGCGGTAATGTTAAAATAACCCTGCGGTAATGTTAAAATAACCCAACAGTATTGTTAAAATAACCCAGCGGTAATGTTAAAATAACCCCATCGGTAATGTTAAAATAACCCACCGGTAATGTTAAAATAACCCCATCGGTAATGTTAAAATACCCAACGGTAATGTTAAAATAACCCGACGTCAATGTTAAAATAACCCAACGTAATGTTACAGTAACCCAACGGTAATGTTGCAATAACCCAACGGTAATGTTGCAATAACCCAACGGCAATGTTGAAATAACCCAACGGCAATGTTAGAATAACCCAACGGTAATGTTAGAATAACTCAACGGTAATGTTGAAATAACCCATCGTAATGTTAAAATAACCCATCGGTAATGTTACAACTGAGAGTAGATAGAAGCTGCATCTATGGCCAAAGCATTCTGCATTGAGCGTTTAAACGTCTGTCTTCTACAATTAAGAGGATTACAAGAGGAAAAAACACAAATGATGCACATTACGTTATGAAATGTATTTACTCATTTCATCATGAGAGAGAGGGGGAGGAGAGAGAGGAAGAGAGAGAGAGAGAGGCAGAGAGAGAGAGAGAAAGAGAGAGAGAGAGGCAGAGTGAGACAGAGAGAGGCAGAGAGAGAGAGAGGTAGAGTGAGACAGAGATAGAGAGAGGCAGAGAGAGAAAGAGAGAGAGAGAGAGAGAGAGAGAGAGAGAGAGAGAAAGAGAGGCAGAGAGAGAGGCAGAGAGAGAGGCAGAGAGAGGCATAGAGAGAGAGAGGCAGAGAGAGAGAGAGAGAAAGAGAGAGAGAGAGAGAGGCAGAGAGAGAGAGAGAGAGCTAGAGAGAGAGAGAGGCAGAGTGAGACAGAGAGAGGCAGAGAGAGGCAGAGAGAGAGAGGCAGAGAGAGAGAGAGAGAGAGAGAGAGAGAGAAAGAGAGAGAGAGAGGCAGAGAGAGAGAGAGAGAGCTAGAGAGAGAGGCAGAGTGAGACAAAGAGAGGCAGAGAGAGGCAGAGGCAGAGAGAGAGAGGCAGAGAGAGAGAGAGAGAGAAAGAGAGGCAGAGAGGCAGAGAGAGAGAGGCAGAGAGAGAGGCAGAGAGAGCCATAGAGAGAGAGAGGGGCAGAGGCAGAGAGAGAGAGAGATGCAGGGAGGCAGAGAGAGAGAGAGATAAATATCAACATACCAATTAGGATCTGGCTAAAAATACTTGAATCAGTTATAGAGCCCATTGCCCTTTATGGTTGTGAGGTCTGGGGTCCGCTCACCAACCAAGACTTCACAAAATGGGATAAACACCAAAATAAGACTGCATGCAGAATTCTGCAAAAATATCCTCCGTGTACAACGTAGAACACCAAATAATGCAGGCAGAGCAGAATTAGGCCAATACCCACTAATTATCAAAATCCAGAAAAGAGCCTTTAATTTCTACAACCACCTAAAAGGAAGCGATTCCCAAACCTTCCATAACAAAGCCATCACCTACAGAGAGATGAACCTGGAGAAGTCCCTTAAGCAAGCTGGTCCTGGGGCTCTGTTCACAAACACAAACACACCCCACAGAGCCCCAGGACAGCAGCACAATTAGACCCAACCAAATCATAAGAAAACAAAAAGATAATTACTTGACACATTGGAAAGAATTAACAAAAAAACTGAGCAAACTAGAATGCTATTTGGCTTTCACTATGTACAGACTCAGTGAGCATAGCCTTGCTATTTAGAAAGGCCGCCGTAGGAACACATGGCTCTCAAGATAAGACAGGCTATGTGCACACTGCCCACAAAATGAGGTGGAAACTGAGCTGCACTTCCTAACCTCCTGCCAAATGTATGATCATATTAGAGACACATATTTCCCTCAGATTACACAAGATCCACAAAGAATTTGAAAACAAATCCAAGTTTGATAAACTCCCATATCTACTGGGTTAAATTCCACAGTGTGTCATCACAGCAGCAAGATGTGTGACCTGTTGCCACAAGAAAATGGCAACCAGTGAAGAACAAACACCATTGTAAATACAACCCATATTTATGCTTATTTATTTTCCCTTGTGTTCTTTAACCATTTGTACATTGTGGGTCAAAAAAGTATTTAGTCAGCCACCAATTGTGCAAGTTCTCCCACTTAAAAAGATGAGAGGCCTGTAATTTTCATCATAGGTACACTTCAACAATGACAGACAAAATGAGAGAGAAAAAAATCCAGAAAATCACATTGTAGGATTTGTAATGAATTTATTTGCAAATTATGGTGGAACATAAGTATTTGGTCACCTACAAACAAGCAAGATTTCTGGCTCTCACAGACCTGTAACTTCTTCTTTAAGAGGCTACTCTGTCCTCCACTCATTACCTGTATTAATGGCACCTGTTTGAACTTGTTATCAGTATAAAAGACACCTGTCCACAACCTCAAACAGTCACACTCCAAACTCCACTATGGCCAAGACCAAAGAGCTGTCAAAGGACACCAGAAACAAAATGTATTAAAAAAAAACAGAAATGGGAACCAACTACTGCAGCACTGTTGAAAAACACTGTGTCTGTACATACAGTAGTCAATGAGGGGACTGGAACACTGTGTCTGTACATAGTCAATGAGGGGACTGGAACACTGTGTCTGTACATAGTCAATGAGGGGACTGGAACACTGGGTCTGTACATACAGTAGTCAATGAGGGGACTGGAACACTGGGTCTGTACATAGTCAATGAGGGGACTGGAACACTGTGTCTGTACATAGTCAATGAGGGGACTGGAACACTGTGTCTGTACATAGTCAATGAGGGGACTGGAACACTGGGTCTGTACATACAGCAGTCAATGAGGGGACTGGAACACTGTGTCTGTACATACAGTAGTCAATGAGGGGACTGGAACACTGTGTCTGTACATACAGTAGTCAATGAGGGGACTGGAACACTGTGTCTGTACATAGTCAATGAGGGGACTGGAACACTGTGTCTGTACATAGTCAATGAGGGGACTGGAACACTGGGTCTGTACATAGTCAATGAGGGGACTGGAACACTGGGTCTGTACATACAGTAGTCAATGAGGGGACTGGAACACTGTGCCTGTACATAGTCAATGAGTGGACTGGAACACTGGGTCTGTACATACAGTAGTCAGTGAGGGGACTGGAACACTGTGCCTGTACATAGTCAATGAGGGGACTGGAACACTGGGTCTGTACATACAGTAGTCAATGAGGGGACTGGAACACTGGGTCTGTACATAGTCAGTGAGGGGACTGGAACACTGGGTCTGTACATACAGTAGTCAATGAGGGGACTGGAACACTGGGTCTGTACATAGTCAATGAGGGGACTGGAACACTGGGTCTGTACATAGTCAATGAGGGGACTGGAACACTGGGTCTGTACATAGTCAATGGGGGGACTAGAACACTGGGTCTGTACATAGTCAATGAGGGGACTGGAACACTGGGTCTGTACATAGTCAATGAGGGGACTGGAACACTGGGTCTGTACATAGTCAATGAGGGGACTGGAACACTGGGTCTGTACATAGTCAATGAGGGGACTGGAACACTGGGTCTGTACATAGTCAATGAGGGGACTGGAACACTGTGCCTGTACATAGTCAGTGAGGGGACTGGAACACTGGGTCTGTACATAGTCAATGAGGGGACTGGAACACTGGGTCTGTACATAGTCAATGAGGGGACTGGAACACTGGGTCTGTACATAGTCAATGAGGGGACTGGAACACTGGGTCTGTACATAGTCAATGAGGGGACTGGAACACTGGGTCTGCACATAGTCAATGAGGGGACTGGAACACTGTGTCTGTACATAGTCAATGAGGGGACTGGAACACTGGGTCTGTACATAGTCAATGAGGGGACTGGAACACTGGGTCTGTACATAGTCAACGAGGGGACTGGAACACTGTGTCTGTACATAGTCAATGGGGGGACTGGAACACTGGGTCTGTACATACAGTAGTCAATGAGGGGACTGGAACACTGTGTCTGTACATAGTCAATGAGGGGACTGGAACACTGGGTCTGTACATAGTCAATGAGGGGACTGGAACACTGGGTCTGTACATAGTCAATGAGGGGACTGGAACACTGGGTCTGTACATAGTCAATGAGGGGACTGGAACACTGGGTCTGTACATACAGTAGTCAATGAGGGGACTGGAACACTGGGTCTGTACATAGTCAATGAGGGGACTGGAACACTGGGTCTGTACATAGTCAATGAGGGGACTGGAACACTGGGTCTGTACATAGTCAATGAGGGGACTGGAACACTGGGGTCTGTACATAGTCAATGAGGGGACTGGAACACTGGGTCTGTACATAGTCAATGAGGGGACTGGAACACTGGGTCTGTACATAGTCAATGAGGGGACTGGAACACTGGGGTCTCTACATAGTCAATGGGGGGACTGCAACACTGGGTCTGTACATAGTCAATGAGGGGACTGGAACACTGGGTCTGTACATAGTCAATGGGGGGACTGGAACACTGGGTCTGTACATAGTCAATGAGGGGACTGGAACACTGGGTCTGTACATAGTCAATGAGGGGACTGGAACACTGGGTCTGTACATAGTCGATAATGGGACTGGAACACTGTGTCTGTACATACAGTAGTCAATGAGGGGACTGGAACACTGGGTCTGTACATACAGTAGTCAATGAGGGGACTGGAACACTGGGTCTGTACATAGTCAATGAGGGGACTGGAACACTGGGTCTGTACATAGTCAACGAGGGGACTGGAACACTGTGTCTGTACATACAGTAGTCAATGAGGGGACTGGAACACTGTGTCTGTACATAGTCAATGAGGGGACTGGAACACTGGGGTCTGTACATAGTCAATGACGGGACTGGAACACTGGGTCTGTACATAGTCAATGAGGGGACTGGAACACTGGGTCTGTACATAGTCAATGGGGGGACTGGAACACTGGGTCTGTACATAGTCAATGAGGGGACTGGAACACTGGGTCTGTACATAGTCAATGTGGGGACTGGAACACTGGGTCTGTACATACAGTAGTCAATGAGGGGACTGGAACACTGGGTCTGTACATAGTCAATGAGGGGACTGGAACACTGGGTCTGTACATAGTCAATGAGGGGACTGGAACACTGGGTCAGTACATAGTCAATGAGGGGACTGGAACACTGGGGTCTGTACATAGTCAATGAGGGGACTGGAACACTGGGTCTGTACATAGTCAATGAGGGGACTGGAACACTGGGTCTGTACATAGTCAATGGGGGGACTGGAACACTGGGTCTGTACATAGTCAATGAGGGGACTGGAACACTGGGTCTGTACATAGTCAATGTGGGGACTGGAACACTGGGTCTGTACATACAGTAGTCAATGAGGGGACTGGAACACTGGGTCTGTACATAGTCAATGAGGGGACTGGAACACTGGGTCTGTACATAGTCAATGAGGGGACTGGAACACTGGGTCTGTACATAGTCAATGAGGGGACTGGAACACTGGGGTCTGTACATAGTCAATGAGGGGACTGGAACACTGGGTCTGTACATAGTCAATGAGGGGACTGGAACACTGGGTCTGTACATAGTCAATGGGGGGACTGGAACACTGGGTCTGTACATAGTCAATGAGGGGACTGGAACACTGGGTCTGTACATAGTCAATGTGGGGACTGAAACACTGGGTCTGTACATACAGTAGTCAATGAGGGGACTGGAACACTGGGTCTGTACATAGTCAATGAGGGGACTGGAACACTGGGTCTGTACATAGTCAATGAGCGGACTGGAACACTGGGGTCTGTACATAGTCAATGAGGGGACTGGAACACTGGGTCTGTACATAGTCAATGAGGGGACTGGAACACTCGGTCTGTACATAGTCAATGAGGGGACTGGAACACTGGGTCTGTACATAGTCAATGAGGGGACTGGAACACTGGGTCTGTACATAGTCAATGAGGGGACTGGAACACTGGGTCTGTACATAGTCAATGAGGGGACTGGAATACTGGGTCTGTACATACAGTAGTCAATGAGGGGACTGGAACACTGGGTCTGTACATAGTCAATGAGGGGACTGGAACACTGGGTCTGTACATACAGTAGTCAATGAGGGGACTGGAACACTGTGTCTGTACATAGTCAATGAGGGGACTGGAACACTGGGTCTGTACATAGTCAATGAGGGGACTGGAACACTGGGTCTGTACATAGTCAATGAGGGGACTGGAACACTGGGTCTGTACATACAGTTGTCAATGAGGGGACTGGAACACTGTGTCTGTACATAGTCAATGAGGGGACTGGAACACTGGGTCTGTACATAGTCAATGAGGGGACTGGAACACTGGGTCTGTACATAGTCAACGAGGGGACTGGAACACTGTGTCTGTACATAGTCAATGGGGGGACTGGAACACTGGGTCTGTACATACAGTAGTCAATGAGGGGACTGGAACACTGTGTCTGTACATAGTCAATGAGGGGACTGGAACACTGGGTCTGTACATAGTCAATGAGGGGACTGGAACACTGGGTCTGTACATAGTCAATGAGGGGACTGGAACACTGGGTCTGTACATAGTCAATGAGGGGACTGGAACACTGGGTCTGTACATACAGTAGTCAATGAGGGGACTGGAACACTGGGTCTGTACATAGTCAATGAGGGGACTGGAACACTGGGTCTGTACATAGTCAATGAGGGGACTGGAACACTGGGTCTGTACATAGTCAATGAGGGGACTGGAACACTGGGGTCTGTACATAGTCAATGAGGGGACTGGAACACTGGGTCTGTACATAGTCAATGAGGGGACTGGAACACTGGGTCTGTACATAGTCAATGAGGGGACTGGAACACTGGGGTCTCTACATAGTCAATGGGGGGACTGCAACACTGGGTCTGTACATAGTCAATGAGGGGACTGGAACACTGGGTCTGTACATAGTCAATGGGGGGACTGGAACACTGGGTCTGTACATAGTCAATGAGGGGACTGGAACACTGGGTCTGTACATAGTCAATGAGGGGACTGGAACACTGGGTCTGTACATAGTCGATAATGGGACTGGAACACTGTGTCTGTACATACAGTAGTCAATGAGGGGACTGGAACACTGGGTCTGTACATACAGTAGTCAATGAGGGGACTGGAACACTGGGTCTGTACATAGTCAATGAGGGGACTGGAACACTGGGTCTGTACATAGTCAACGAGGGGACTGGAACACTGTGTCTGTACATACAGTAGTCAATGAGGGGACTGGAACACTGTGTCTGTACATAGTCAATGAGGGGACTGGAACACTGGGTCTGTACATAGTCAATGAGGGGACTGGAACACTGGGGTCTGTACATAGTCAATGAGGGGACTGGAACACTGGGTCTGTACATAGTCAATGAGGGGACTGGAACACTGGGTCTGTACATAGTCAATGGGGGGACTGGAACACTGGGTCTGTACATAGTCAATGAGGGGACTGGAACACTGGGTCTGTACATAGTCAATGTGGGGACTGGAACACTGGGTCTGTACATACAGTAGTCAATGAGGGGACTGGAACACTGGGTCTGTACATAGTCAATGAGGGGACTGGAACACTGGGTCTGTACATAGTCAATGAGGGGACTGGAACACTGGGTCTGTACATAGTCAATGAGGGGACTGGAACACTGGGTCTGTACATAGTCAACGAGGGGACTGGAACACTGTGTCTGTACATACAGTAGTCAATGAGGGGACTGGAACACTGTGTCTGTACATAGTCAATGAGGGGACTGGAACACTGGGTCTGTACATAGTCAATGAGGGGACTGGAACACTGGGGTCTGTACATAGTCAATGAGGGGACTGGAACACTGGGTCTGTACATAGTCAATGAGGGGACTGGAACACTGGGTCTGTACATAGTCAATGGGGGGACTGGAACACTGGGTCTGTACATAGTCAATGAGGGGACTGGAACACTGGGTCTGTACATAGTCAATGTGGGGACTGGAACACTGGGTCTGTACATACAGTAGTCAATGAGGGGACTGGAACACTGGGTCTGTACATAGTCAATGAGGGGACTGGAACACTGGGTCTGTACATAGTCAATGAGGGGACTGGAACACTGGGTCTGTACATACAGTAGTCAATGAGGGGACTGGAACACTGTGTCTGTACATAGTCAATGAGGGGACTGGAACACTGGGTCTGTACATAGTCAATGAGGGGACTGGAACACTGGGTCTGTACATAGTCAACGAGCTGACTGGAACACTGTGTCTGTACATAGTCAATGGGGGGACTGGAACACTGGGTCTGTACATACAGTAGTCAATGAGGGGACTGGAACACTGTGTCTGTACATAGTCAATGAGGGGACTGGAACACTGGGTCTGTACATAGTCAATGAGGGGACTGGAACACTGGGTCTGTACATAGTCAATGAGGGGACTGGAACACTGGGTCTGTACATAGTCAATGAGGGGACTGGAACACTGGGTCTGTACATACAGTAGTCAATGAGGGGACTGGAACACTGGGTCTGTACATAGTCAATGAGGGGACTGGAACACTGGGTCTGTACATAGTCAATGAGGGGACTGGAACACTGGGTCTGTACATAGTCAATGAGGGGACTGGAACACTGGGGTCTGTACATAGTCAATGAGGGGACTGGAACACTGGGTCTGTACATAGTCAATGAGGGGACTGGAACACTGGGTCTGTACATAGTCAATGAGGGGACTGGAACACTGGGGTCTCTACATAGTCAATGGGGGGACTGCAACACTGGGTCTGTACATAGTCAATGAGGGGACTGGAACACTGGGTCTGTACATAGTCAATGGGGGGACTGGAACACTGGGTCTGTACATAGTCAATGAGGGGACTGGAACACTGGGTCTGTACATAGTCAATGAGGGGACTGGAACACTGGGTCTGTACATAGTCGATAATGGGACTGGAACACTGTGTCTGTACATACAGTAGTCAATGAGGGGACTGGAACACTGGGTCTGTACATACAGTAGTCAATGAGGGGACTGGAACACTGGGTCTGTACATAGTCAATGAGGGGACTGGAACACTGGGTCTGTACATAGTCAACGAGGGGACTGGAACACTGTGTCTGTA
>NC_048578.1:38515771-38618271 GCF_013265735.2 Oncorhynchus mykiss
TGTATCACGGCTGACTGTGTAGTCTGTATCGCTGCTGATGGTGTAGTATGTATCACGGCTGACGGCGTAGTCTGTATTGCTGCTGACGGTGTGGTCTGTATCGCTAATGACAGTGTGGTCTGCATCGCTGCTGACGGTGTGGTCTGTATCGCAGCTGATGGTGTAGTCTGTATCGCTGCTGATGGTGTGGTCTGTATCGCTGCTGACGGTGTGGTCTGTATCGCAGCTGACGGTGTAGTATGTATCGAGGCTAACGGTGTAGTATGTATCACGGCTGACGGTGTAGTCTGTATGCTGACGGTGTGGTCTGTATCGTGGCTGACGGTGTAGTCTGTATCGTGGCTGACGGTGTGGTCTGTATCATGGCTGACGGTGTAGTATGTATCGAGGCTGACGGTGTAGTCTGTATCGTGGCTGACGTTGTGGTCTGTATCGCTGATGACGGTGTAGTCTGTATCATGGCTGACGGTGTAGTCTGTATCGCTGCTGACGGTGTAGTCTGTATCGCTGCTGACGGTGTGGTCTGTATCACAGCTGACAGTGTAGTCTGTATCGAGGCTGACGGTGTAGTATGTATTACAGCTGACGGTGTAGTCTGTATCACGGCTGACGGTGTAGTATGTATCACGGCTGACGGTGTAGTCTGTATCGAGGCTGACGGTGTAGTATGTATTACAGCTGACGGTGTAGTCTGTATCACGGCTGACGGTGTAGTAAGTATCACGGCTGACGGTGTAGTCTGTATCGCTGCTGACGGTGTAGTATGTATTACAGCTGACGGTGTAGTCTGTATCACGGCTGACAGTGTAGTATGTATCGCTGCTGACGGTGTGGTCTGTATCGCTGCTGACGGTGTGGTCTGTATCGCAGCTGACGGTGTAGTCTGTATCGCTGCTGACGGTGTGGTCTGTATCGCTGCTGACGGTGTGGTCTGTATCGCAGCTGACGGTGTAGTCTGTATCGAGGCTGACGGTGTAGTCCGTATCGTGGCTGACGTTGTGGTCTGTATCGCTGCTGACGGTGTAGTCTGTATCGTGGCTGACGGTGTAGTCTGTATCGAGGCTGACGGTGTAGTCTGTATCGTGGCTGACGTTGTTCTCTGTATCGCTGCTGAAAGTGTAGTCTGTATCATGGCTGACGGTGTGGTCTGTATCGCTGCTGACGGTGTAGTCTGTATCGCTGCTGACGGTGTGGTCTGTATCGCTGCTGACGGTGTAGTCTGTATCACTGCTGACGGTGTGGTCTGTATCGCTGCTAACGGTGTGGTCTGTATCGCTGCTGACGGTGTAGTCTGTATCGCTGCTGACGGTGTAGTCTGTATCGCTGATGACGGTGTAGTCTGTATCGTGGCTGACGGTGTGGTCTGTATCGCTGTTGACGGTGTAGTCTGTATCGATGCTGACGGTGTAGTCTGTATCGCTAATGACAGTGTAGTCTGTATCGCTGCTGACAGTGTAGTATGTATCGTGGCTGACGGTGTAGTCTGTATCGCTGCTGACGGTGTAGTCTGTATCGCTGCTGACGGTGTAGTCTGTATCGCTGCTGACGGTGTAGTCTGTATCGCTGCTGACGGTGTAGTCTGTATCGCTGCTAATACTTATTTTCCACCATAATTTGCAAATAAATTAATAAAAAATCCTACAATGTGATTTTCTGTATTTTTTTTTCTCATTTTGTCTGTCATAGTTGAAGTGTACCTATGATGAAAATTACAGGCCTCTCTCATCTTTTTTAATTGGGAGAACTTGCACAATTGGTGGCTGATTAAATACTTTTTTGCCCCACTGTACATATGAGATGAGTAATGTAGGGTATGTAAACAAAGTGGCATAGTTTAAAGTGGCTAGTGAAACATTTATTACATAAAGATGCTGTAGATTATATATGGTACAGTATATACATATATATATGAGATGAGTAATGTAGGGTATGTAAACATTATATTAAGTAGCATTGTGTAAAGTGGCTAGTGATATATTTTACATCAATTTCCATCAATTCCCATTATTAAAGTGGCTGGAGTTGAGTCAGTGTGTTGGCAGCAGCCACTCAATGTTAGTGGTGGCTGTTTAACAGTCTGATGGCCTTGAGATAGAAGCTGTTTTTCAGTCTCTCGGTCCCTGCTTTGATGCACCTGTACTGACCTCACCTTCTGGATGATAGCAGGGTGAACAGGCAGTGGCTCGGGTGGTTGTTGTCCTTGATGATCTTTATGGCCTTCCTGTGACATCGGGTGGTGTAGGTGTCCTGGAGGGCAGGTAGTTTGCCCCCGGTGATGCGTTGTGCAGACCTCACTACCCTCTGGAGAGCCTTACGGTTGTGGGCGGAGCAGTTGCCGTACCAGGCGGTGATACAGCCCGACAGGATGCTCTCGATTGTGCATCTGTAGAAGTTTTCCAGTCCCATCGTACAGTTGTGCTTGCAGAATGTCTGGGTTTGGATTGAAAACCTGTCCGAAAATATTGTTTTGCAATTCATACTTGCATTCTTCGGTGCAGTTGAGTGTCTAAATATTTAACTTGTTTTTCTACCTCTAGCTCTGTTTATCACTCTCAACAGTAGCGGGGTAGCTCTAACTCTTAGAGCTACCCCCCTACTGTGGAGAGGGTGTGTCCTATTTACTCATTATATTTCCCTGCTAACGAGGTGTGTTTTCTGTTGTCCTCAAGCTTATTGATGAGCTTGGAGGGTACTATAGTGTTGAATGTTGAGCTATAGTCAATGAACAGCATTCTTACATAGGTATTCCTCTTGTCCAGATGGGATAGGGCGGTGTGCAGTGTGATGGCGATTGCATCATCTGTGGCTCTATTGGGCCTAGGGTATCAGGTAGGGTGGAAGTGATAGGATCCTTGACTAATCTCTCAAAGCACTTCATGATAACAGAAGTGAGTGCTACGGGGTCGGTTGTTGTTTTGCTCAGTTACCTTTGCCTTCTTGGCTACAGGAACAACGGTGGCCATCTTGAAGCATGTGGGGACAGCAGACTGGGATAGGGAGAGATTGAATATATCCGTAAAACACTCCAGTCAGCTGGTCTGCGAAAGGTGTGCATTGCATTTGAGTTATAGGTGTACCTATGTTAGCAAATTTTGTAAACAAAAATACAGTTTAAAAGTCACACACTGGAGGACTGGAGTTGGGCTGTTGGGGGTACTGGAGGACTGGAGGACTGGAGTTGGGCTGTTGGGGGTACTGGAGGACTGGAGTTGGGCTGTTGGGGGTACTGGAGGACTGGAGGACTGGAGTTGGGCTGTTGGGGGTACTGGAGGACTGGAGTTGGGCTGTTGGGGGTACTGGAGGACTGGAGGACTGGAGGACTGGAGTTGGGCTGTTGGGGGTACTGGAGGACTGGAGTTGGGCTGTTGGGGGCACTGGAGGACTGGAGGACTGGAGGACTGGAGTTGGGCTGTTGGGGGTACTGGAGGACTGAAGTTGGGCTGTTGGGGGCACTGGAGGACTGGAGGACTGGAGGACTGGAGTTGGGCTGTTGGGGGTACTGGAGGACTGAAGTTGGGCTGTTGGGGGCACTGGAGGACTGGAGGACTGGAGGACTGGAGTTGGGCTGTTGGGGGTACTGGAGGACTGAAGTTGGGCTGTTGGGGGCACTGGAGGACTGGAGTTGGGCTGTTGGGGGTACTGGAGGACTGGAGTTGGGCTGTTGGGGGTACTGGAGGACTGGAGTTGGGCTGTTGGGGGTACTGGAGGACTGGAGTTGGGCTGTTGGGGGTACTGGAGGACTGGAGTTGGGCTGTTGGGGGTACTGGAGGACTGGAGTTGGGCTGTTGGGGGTACTGGAGGACTGGAGTTGGGCTGTTGGGGGTACTGGAGGACTGGAGTTGGGCTGTTGGGGGTACTGGAGGACTGGAGTGGGGCTGTTGGGGGTACTGGAGGACTGGAGTTGGGCTGTTGGGGGTACTGGAGGACTGGAGTTGGGCTGTTGGGGGTACTGGTGGACTGGAGTGGGGCTGTTGGGAGTACTGGAGGACTGGAGTTGGGCTGTTGGGGGTACTGGAGGACTGGAGTTGGGCTGTTGGGGGTACTGGAGGACTGGAGTTGGGCGTACTGGAGGACTGGAGTTGGGCTGTTGGGGGTACTGGAGGACTGGAGGACTGGAGTTGGGCTGTTGGGGGTACTGGAGGACTGGAGGACTGGAGTTGGGCTGTTGGGGGTACTGGAGGACTGGAGTTGGGCTGTTGGCGGTACTGGAGGACTGTAGTTGGGCTGTTGGGGGTACTGGAGGACTGGAGGACTGGAGTTGGGCTGTTGGGGGTACTGGAGGACTGGAGGACTGGAGTTTGGCTGTTGGGGGTACTGGAGGACTGGAGTTGGGCTGTTGGGGGTACTGGAGGACTGAAGTTGGGCTGTTGGGGGTACTGGAGGACTGGAGTTGGGCTGTTGGGGGTACTGGAGGACTGGAGTTGGGCTGTTGGGGGTACTGGAGGACTGGAGGACTGGAGTTGGGCTGTTGGGGGTACTGGAGGACTGGAGTTGGGCTGTTGGGGGTACTGGAGGACTGGAGTTGGGCTGTTGGGGGTGCTGGAGGACTGGAGTTGGGCTGTTGGGGGTACTGGAGGACTGGAGTTGGGCTGTTGGGGGTACTGGAGGACTGGAGTTGGGCTGTTGGGGGTACTGGAGGACTGGAGGACTGGAGTTGGGCTGTTGGGGGTACTGGAGGACTGGAGTTGGGCTGTTGGGGGTACTGGAGGACTGGAGTTGGGCTGTTGGGGGTGCTGGAGGACTGGAGTTGGGCTGTTGGGGGTACTGGAGGACTGGAGTTGGACTGTTGGGGGTACTGGAGGACTGGAGTTGGGCTGTTGGGGGTGCTGGAGGACTGGAGTTGGGCTGTTGGGGGTACTGGAGGACTGGAGTTGGGCTGTTGGGGGTACTGGAGGACTGGAGTTGGGCTGTTGGGGGTACTGGAGGACTGGAGGACTGGAGTTGGGCTGTTGGGGGTACTGGAGGACTGGAGTTGGGCTGTTGGGGGTACTGGAGGACTGGAGTTCGGCTGTTGGGGGTACTGGAGGACTGGAGTTGGGCTGTTGGGGCTACTGGAGGACTGGAGTTGGGCTGTTGGGGGTACTGGAGGACTGGAGTTGGGATGTTGGGGGTGCTGGAGGACTGGAGTTGGGCTGTTGGGGGTACTGGAGGACTGGAGTTGGGCTGTTGGGGGTACTGGAGGACTGGAGTTGGGCTGTTGGGGGTACTGGAGGACTGGAGTTGGGCTGTTGGGGGTGCTGGAGGACTGGAGTTGGGCTGTTGGGGGTACTGGAGGACTGGAGTTGGGCTGTTGGGGGTACTGGAGGACTGGAGTTGGGCTGTTGGGGGTACTGGAGGATTGGAGTTGGGCTGTTGGGGGTACTGGAGGATTGGAGTTGGACTGTTGGGGGTACTGGAGGACCAGAATTGGGAACCACTGGCCTACAGTATGATGGGATTAGCCTTATCAGCATTTGCAATGCACCCCTCGACATTGTCCATCTAAAGCAGAGAATAGTTTAACTCACACACCGTTTACACATTATTCAGCTTTTTGTCCTTTATTTACAAAACGACACCAATGGATATGAAAATAATCATTATACTTGATTTCGTACATGCCTTGTGCTGACGTGAAATTGTTTAGTGCAAATCCAACCCTTGTAATCTAGATAGTGAAATGTCTCGGAACAGGACATAACCAGATCTTTAGCTTAAAACAATAGTACTACTACGACTACCAAGTTACTTTTCTGGGGTCTGAGTGGCACTCGGAGTTGCCACTGTGACAACGAAGATGGTTTTCCTACGACTGCCATATCGTTGCATTGTCCATGTTAAATGTGTTTCAATTGTTCAAGAAAGAAAGAATAGTTTTAGGCTTTTATGAAATACATTTTATTCAACAGGCTGAGATGACACAAAATGCTTTTTAATTTCACCATACAACAATACAGTATTTTAGAGTTTGCCATATCTTAGATATTCATGCGGTTTAAGTTTGTCGTGACAACAAGGTGAAGGTGCTCTCTACTCCAAACGGCACAACAGAATCATTCAGATTGACCAAAGCACAGCATATTACAACCATCTAGTCTGAGGGAGGTCTCCTTTCATATCCACAGCATATTACAACCATGTAGTCTGAGGGAGGTCTCCTTTCATATCTCATCTTCACAGGGGGAATCCAGTGAACATGAGTGTCTTGATAGAGGTCAGCTGTTGAATCTACTGTAGTACATGTCCTCTTTCAGGCCAGACGGATGTCAATATGAACATCAGATTTGACTTTTTGTAGGTTAGGAAAATTGTAGGTTAGGTCAAAGTTAGGAAAAGGGTTTGACTCAACTGAAAAAAAAAAAAAAAAATGTGTTGTTGACATTCCTTTGAAAAAACTGCTGGATCACTTCTATCTTCTAGATTACATGGCACCATTCAAGACAAGACGGTTGTTTTTATCGATCTGTTGTCAGTGTCAGCACGGTAGACCTAGGGCAGCCGTCATAATAAACTGACAGATTTTTATAGGGATTTTGGTATTATGCCAATTAGATTCCAGTGGACACATCGAACTTTGGGGGTTCAAAAAAAACATTATGCTAATGTCTCCAGTCATATAAAGTGTAGTATAATTTGTCCCATAAAGACAGAAATGTCTCTGACCTGCCTTTGCCTACTCCCTTCACTATAATAAATATTGGAGCTCCGCCATCTGGTCTCGCTGTCACGTTCTGACCATAGTTCTTGTGTGTTTTCCTTTGTTTTAGTGTTGGTCAGGATGTGAGCTGAGTGGGCATTCTATGTTGTGTGTCTAGTTTGTCCATTTCTATGTTTGGCCTGATATGGTTCTCAATCAGAGGTAGGTGTTAGTCATTGTCTCTGATTGGGAACCATATTTAGGTAGCCTGTTTTGTGTTGGGGTTTGTGGGTGGTTGTTTCCTGTTTTCTGTCTATGCACCAGATAGGACTGTTTTTTTTTTTTTTTTGTTGCCACGTTTGTTATTTTGTAGTTGTGTAGTTGGTCCATTTGGTCCTCCTCTCCTTCGCCGGGAAGAAAGACGTTACGCTCGCCTTGTGCCCTTGTACAACTCCTGACAGTTGGTGTGTTCTTCAAAACACAGTGGTCAACTCCTGACAGTCGGTGTGTTCTTCAAAACACAGTGGTCAACTCCTGACAGTCGGTGTGTTCTTCAGAACCCAGTGGTCAACTCCTGACAGTCGGTGTGTTCTTCAGAACCCAGTGGTCAACTCCTGACAGTCGGTGTGTTCTTCAGAACCCAGTGGTCAACTCCTGACAGTCATGGCATTATTCACAAATTTTGAAACCGATGTCTGTTGACAAACATGGAGGTGATTGACAGTCAAGATAGATGACTAATCTGTTACTCTTTAATCAGAAAGAGTACTGATTAGCATTAGCAGGCAGTCAAAATAACAGCCCAAGACCAGAACGCTGTGCTGTTGAGTGTCTCTCACTTCAGTGTGATGATACATACCAAGTTTTGACAGTTAAATCCCTATTTAAAGCATGTTTGCTGTGAAGGCCTGTTATTGCCACGACCAGAGGGTATGTCCTTCACAGGAACATGAGCAGCTCTGACACTGCTGCTTATCAACGTCCAGACTGACTGATCTCTCTGATACACACACACACACACACACACACAGAGATAAACATGCGCGCGCACACACACACACACACAAAAACACATGCATGCCGACACACACACACACACACAAAAAAACATGCATGCCGACACACACACACACACACACACACACACACGCACACACAGATAAACATGCACACACACACACACACACACAAAAACACATGCATGCTGACACACACACACACACACATCTGCAGCAGTGAAGCACAGTGAAACAGGACCAACGACATCACATCGCCTCCAGCTACTCCAGGTGCTCTGTTTGTGTCCGTTTCCCTGAAATCCATCCGTTTGCTGTGACAGCAGGCGTAGACGGTCCATTCTGGCGGACGGTGCTGAAACTGTCTGTAGAATGGCTGGTCGTGTAGCGAGGTGTGATTACCTCACAGCGAGGTACTTCTCTGAATACTAACACCGCAGGCTACCAGCTACCAGACAGGCCTTTGTCCCAAATGGCACCCTATTTCCTTTAAAAAGGTATTAATTACTACAACCTGTGTGTCCTGGTCAAAAAGTAGTGCACTATATAGGAAATAGTGTGTTTTTTTACTGAGACGCAGCTCTACGACAGGGTTCATTTGACTGCCAGCAGACATCTTGTTTTCCAGGCAGGCTGTGTACTTACAGACATGCTTCATTTATGTGTACTCTAAAAACACATATGACATACACATTAAAAACACGTGTGAAATACATGACTAACACGTGTGAAATACATGACTAACACGTGTGAAATACTTTACTAACACGTGTGAAATACTTTACAAACAGGTGTGAAATACTTTACAAACACGTGTGAAATACTTTACAAACACGTGTGAAATACTTTACAAACAGGTGTGAAATACTTTACAAACACGTGTGAAATACATTACTAACACGTGTGAAATACATTACTAACACGTGAAATAGATTACTAACACATGTGAAATACGTTACTAACACGTGTGAAATACTTTACTAACACGTGTGAAATACTTTACAAACAGGTGTGAAATACTTTACAAACAGGTGTGAAATACTTTACAAACACGTGTGAAATACATTACTAACACGTGAAATACATTACTAACACATGTGAAATACGTTACTAACACATGAAATACATTACTAACACATGTGAAATACATGACTAACACGTGTGAAATACTTTACTAACACGTGTGAAATACTTTACAAACAGGTGTGAAATACTTTACAAACACATGTGAAATACTTTACAAACAGGTGTGAAATACTTTACAAACACGTGTGAAATACATTACTAACACGTGAAATAGATTACTAACACACGTGAAATACATTACTAACACATGTGAAATACGTTACTAACACATGAAATACATTACTAACACATGTGAAATACATTACTAACGCGTGTGAAATAGATTACTAACACGTGTGAAATACATTACTAACGCGTGTGAAATACATTACTAACACATGTGAAATACATTACTAACACATGTGAAATACATTACTAACACATGTGAAATACATTACTAACACATGAAATACATTACTAACACATGTGAAATACGTTACTAACACATGAAATACATTACTAACACATGTGAAATACATTACTAACACGTGTGAAATACATTACTAACACATGAAATACATTACTAACACATGTGAAATACATTACTAACGCGTGTGAAATAGATTACTAACACGTGTGAAATACGTTACTAACACATGAAATACATTACTAACACATGTGAAATACATTACTAACGCGTGTGAAATAGATTACTAACACGTGTGAAATACGTTACTAACACATGAAATACATTACTAACACATGTGAAATACATTACTAACACGTGTGAAATAGATTACTAACACGTGTGAAATACATTACTAACACGTGTGAAATACATTACTAACACGTGTGAAATACATTACTAACATGTGTGAAATAGATTACTAACACGTAAATACTTTTCTAACACGTAAAAAACATTACTAACATGTTAAATACATTACTAACACATGTTAAATACATTACTAACATGCTAAATACAATACTAACACGTGTGAAATAGATTACTAACACGTGTGAAATACGTTACTAACACATGAAATACATTACTAACACATGTGAAATACATTACTAACGCGTGTGAAATAGATTACTAACACGTGTGAAATACATTACTAACACATGTGAAATACATTACTAACACGTGTGAAATACATTACTAACACACGTGAAATACATTACTAACACATGTGAAATACGTTACTAACACATGAAATACATTACTAACACATGTGAAATACATTACTAACGCGTGTGAAATAGATTACTAACACGTGTGAAATACATTACTAACGCGTGTGAAATACATTACTAACACATGTGAAATACATTACTAACACATGTGAAATACATTACTAACACATGTGAAATACATTACTAACACATGAAATACATTACTAACACATGTGAAATACGTTACTAACACATGAAATACATTACTAACACATGTGAAATACATTACTAACACGTGTGAAATACATTACTAACACATGAAATACATTACTAACACATGTGAAATACATTACTAACGCGTGTGAAATAGATTACTAACACGTGTGAAATACGTTACTAACACATGAAATACATTACTAACACATGTGAAATACATTACTAACACGTGTGAAATAGATTACTAACACATGTGAAATACATTACTAACACGTGTGAAATAGATTACTAACACGTGTGAAATACATTACTAACACGTGTGAAATACATTACTAACACGTGTGAAATACATTACTAACACGTGTGAAATAGATTACTAACACGTGTGAAATAGATTACTAACACGTGTGAAATACATTACTAACACGTGTGAAATACATTACTAACATGTGTGAAATAGATTACTAACACGTGAAATACTTTTCTAACACGTAAAAAACATTACTAACATGTTAAATACATTACTAACACATGTTAAATACATTACTAACATGCTAAATACAATACTAACACGTGTGAAATACATTTGTGGATTTGTTGTTTAGATTTTGTGCTTTTTATAACTTTTATTGATCTGTTATTGATGTTAAAATATTGACAGTTACAGTGTAGATTTTACCGTATAATGTCCCATTATAGTAGCTATTAATAAAATACCTGAATAAATATATCCTTAAAATAAAATACCTGAGTAAATATTATCTATATATATATAATAATAATATATAATATATAATATATATATTATTATATATATCCTTATAATATATATTTGCAGAATTCTGCATGCAGAGTCTCAATTTGGTGTTTGTTCCATTTTGTGAATTCTTGGTTGGTGAGCGGACCCCAGACCTCACAACCATAAATGGCAATAACTAATTCAAGCATTTTTAGCCAGATTCTAATTGGCATGTAAAATTTTATGTTATTTTTGATGGCATATAAGGCCCTTCTTGCCTTGTCTCTCAGATCGTTCACAGCTTTGTAGAAGTTACCTGTGGCGCTGATGTTTAGGCCAATGTATGTATAATTTCTTTGGGTGCTCTAGGGCAACGGTGTCTAGATGGAGTTTATATGTGTTGCCATGGCGACTGACCCCTTTTTGGAACACCACTATTTTGGTCTTACTGAGATTTACTGTCAGGGCCCAGGTCTGTCAGGGCCCAGGTCTGTCAGGGCCCAGGTCTGTCAGGGCCCAAGTCTGTCAGGGCCCAGGTCTGTCAGGGCCCAGGTCTGTCAGGGCCCAGGTCTGTCAGGGCCCAGGTCTGTCAGGGCCCAAGTCTGTCAGGGCCCAGGTCTGTCAGGGCCCAGGTCTGTCAGGGCCCAGGTCTGTCAGGGCCCAGGTCTGACAGGGCCCAGGTCTGTCAGGGCCCAGGTCTGTCAGGGCCCAGGTCTGTCAGGGCCCAGGTCTGTCAGGGCCCAGGTCTGGCAGAATCTGTGCAGAAGATCTAGGTGCTGCAGGCCCTCCTTGGTTGGTAGGCCCTCCTTGGTTGGTGACAGAAGCACCAGATCATCCGCAAAGAGTAGACATTTGGCTTCAGATTCTAGTAGGGTGAGGCCGGGTGCTGCAGACTGTTCTAGTGCCCGCGCCAATTCGTTGATATATATGTTGAAGAGGGCGGGGCTTAAGCTGCATCCCTGTCTCACCCCACAGCCCTGCGTGAAGAAATGTGTGTATTTTAACCACACACTTGTTTGTGTACATGGATTTTATAATATCGTATGTTTTACCCCCAACACCACTTTCTATCAATTTGTATAGCAGACCCTCATGCCAAATTTAGTCGAAGGCTTTTTTTAAATCAACAAAGCATGAGAAGACTTTGCCTTTGTTTTGGTTTGTTTGTTTGTCAATTAGGGTGGTGCAGGGTGAATACGTGGCCTGTCGTACGATGATTTGGTAAAAAAGATAATTTGACATTTGCTCAGAACATTGTTTTGAGGAAAATGTACGAGTGCTGTCAATGATAATGCAGAGGATTTTCCCAAGGTTCCTGTTGACGCATATCCCACGGTAGTTATTGGGGCCAAATTTGTCTACACTTTTGTCGATTGGGGTGATCAGTCCTTGGTTCCAAATATTGGTGAAGATGCCAGAGCTGAGGATGATGTTGAAGCGTTTTAGCGTAGCCAATTGAAATTTGTTGTCTGTATATTTTATCATTTCATTGAGGATACCATCAACACCACAGGCATTTTTGTATTTTATCATGTGTATGTTTTTACTGTTTGATCTTTGCTATAGAGACAAAAAATATTGCAGAAGAGGTTTACCAATACTTCTCCGTTTTGGATAGATAATACTTTGTGTTGTTTGTTTAGTGTTTTCCAATTTTCCCAGAAGTGGTTAGAGTCTATGGATTCTTCATTTACATTGAGTTGATTTCTGACGTGCTGTTCCTTCTTTTTCCGTAGTGTATTTCTGTATTGTTTTAGTGATTCACCATAGTGAAGGCGAAGACTCAGGTTTTCCGGGTCTCTATGTTTTTGGTTGGACAGGTTTCTCAATTTATTTTCTTAGGTTTATGCATTATTCATCAAGCCATTTGTCATTGCTGTTAATTTGCTTTAGTTTTCTGTTTGAAATTCTTAGATTAGATAGAGAGCTGAGAGGTCAAATATACTGTTAAGATTTTCTACTGCCAAGTTTACACCTTCACTATTACAGTGAAACATTTTGTCCAGAAAGTTGTCTAGAAGGGATTGAATTTGTTGTTGCCTAATTGGTTTTTGGTAGGTTTCCACACTGCATTCCTTCCATCTATAGCATGTCTTAATATTACTCAGTTCCTTTGGCTTTGATGCCTCATGAATGAGTATTGCTCTGTTCAAGTAGACTGTGATTTTGCTGTGATCTGATAGGGGTGTCAGTGGGCTGACTGTGAACGCTCTGAGAGACTCTGGGTTGAGGTCAGTGATAAAGTAGTCTACAGTACTTCTGCCTAGAGATGGGCTATAGGTGTACCTACCATAGGAGTCCCCTCGAAGCCTACCATTGACTATGTACATACCCAGCTTGCGACAGAGCTGCAGGAGTGTGACCCGTTTATGTTGGTTATGTTGTCATATTTGTGCCTAGGGGGGCATATGGGGGAGGGAATGCTGTCACCTCCAGGCAGGTGTTTGTCCCCCTGTGTGCTGAGGGTGTTAGATTCTTGTCCAGTTCTGGCATTCATTTCACCACAGACTAGTACATGTCCCTGGGCCTGGAAATGATTGATTTCCCCCTCCAGGATGGAGAAGCTGTCTTCATTAAAGTATGGTGATTCTAGTGGGGGGATATAGGTAGCACACAGGAGGACATTTTTCTCTGTTAAGATCATATACTTTAGAATTTCTAGCCAAATGTAAAATGTTCCTGTTTTGATTCATTTAATAGAGTGGGTTAGGTCTGCTCTATATCACATTAGCATACCCCCCTGAGTCTCTTCCCTGCTTCACACCTGGTAGTGTGGTGGATGGGACTACCAGCTCTCTGTAACCTAGTAGGCAACCAGTGGCTCCATCTCCTCTGTACCACCCACCTGGTAGTGTGGTGGATGGGACTACCATCTCTCTGTAACCTAGTAGGCAACCAGTGGGTCCATCTCCTCTGTACCACCCACCTGGTAGTTTGGTGGATGGGACTACCAGCTCTCTGTAACCTAGAGGGCAACCAGTGGGTCCATCTCTTCTGTACCATGTTTCTTGTAGGATGACAATGTCTGTATTTCTGATTTCTTTGGTGAAGTCCGGGTTCCTGCTCTTTAGGCCAAAGGCAGATGACCTCTGACCTGGGATATTCCAGGATGAGATGGTGAAGGCTTTGTGTTCCATAAAGTGTCCAATGTTGTTAGTCGTGTGGTTTGGCCTCAGACCAGTAAGTGTGAGCAAAGCCTGCTGAGCATCTGGTACTTGACATTGGCTTGGTCTAGTTTAAGAGTGGGGGTTGGGCCTGTTTGCTTGCTCACGGCCTGGGCGTATGTGTGATTTCCATGTTGAGGCCTTCTTTGCGGGGGGCCTCTCTGACTCTCCCTGTCAGTCTCTCCCTCTCTCTCTCTCTCTCTCTCTCTCTGACTGACTCTCCCTGTCAGTCTCTCCCTCTCTCTCTCTCTCTCTCTCTGACTGACTCTCCCTGTCAGTCTCTCCCTCTCTCTCTCTCTCTCTCTCTCTCTCTCTGACTGACTCTCCCTGTCAGTCTCTCTCTCTCTCTCTCTCTCTCTCTCTCTCTCTCTCTCTCTCTCTCTCTCTCTCTCTGACTGACTCTCCCTGTCAGTCTCTCCCTCTCTCTCTCTCTCTCTCTCTCTCTCTCTCTCTGACTGACTCTCCCTGTCAGTCTCTCTCTCTCTACCTCTCTCTCTCTCTCTCTCTCTCTCTCTCTGACTGACTCTCCATGTCAGTCTCTCTCTCTCTCTCTCTCTCTCTCTCTGACTGACTCTCCCTGTCAGTCTCTCCCTCTCTCTCTCTCTCTCTCTCTCTGACTGACTCTCCCTGTCAGTCTCTCTCTCTCTACCTCTCTCTCTCTCTCTCTCTCTCTCTCTGACTGACTCTCCCTGTCAGTCTCTCCCTCTCTCTCTCTCTCTCTCTCTCTCTCTCTCTGACTGACTCTCCCTGTCAGTCTATCCCTCTCTCTCTCTCTCTCTCTCTGACTGACTCTCCCTGTCAGTCTCTCTCTCCCTCTCTCTCTCTCTCTCTCTCTCTCTCTCTCTCTCTGACTGACTCTCCCTGTCAGTCTCTCCCTCTCTCTCTCTCTCTCTCTCTCTCTCTCTCTGACTGACTCTCCCTGTCAGTCTCTCTCTCTCTCTCTCTCTCTCTCTCTCTCTCTCTGACTGACTCTCCCTGTCAGTCTCTCCCTCTCTCTCTCTCTCTCTCTCTCTCTCTCTCTCTCTCTCTCTCTCTCTCTCTCTCTCTCTCTCTCTCTCTCTCTCTCTGACTGACTCTTCCTGTCAGTCTCTCTCTCTCTACCTCCCTCTCTCTCTCTCTCTCTCTCTCTGACTGACTCTCCCTGTCAGTCTCTCCCTCGCTCTCTCTCTCTCTCTCTCTCTCTCTCTCTCTCTCTCTCTGACTGACTCTCCCTGTCAGTCTCTCTCTCTCTACCTCTCTCTCTCTCTCTCTCTCTCTCTCTCTCTCTGACTGACTCTCCCTGTCAGTCTCTCCCTCTCTCTCTCTCTCTCTCTGACTGACTCTCCCTGTCAGTCTCTCTCTCTCTCTCTCTCTACCTCTCTCTCTCTCTGACTGACTCTCCCTGTCAGTCTCTCTCTCTCTCTCTCTCTCTACCTCTCTCTCTCTCTCATGTTCTTCTTATTCTATCACCCATAAAAATGTGTTCTTCACAGTTCTACACATTGTTGGGTGGTGAGTACAGTACTCAACTAGTTGTCATATGATGTATCAGGGCTGGATGGTGAGTACAGTACTCAACTAGTTATTATGATGTATCAGGGCTGGGTGGTGAGTACAGTACTCAACTAGTTATCATATGATATATCAGGGCTGGATAGTGAGTACAGTACTCAACTAGTTATTATGATGTATCAGGGCTGGGTGGTGAGTACAGTACTCAACTAGTTATTATGATGTATCAGGACTGGGTGGTGAGTACAGTACTCAACTAGTTATCATATGGTGTATCAGGGCTGGATAGTGAGTACAGTACTCAACTAGTTATTATGATGTATCAGGGCTGGATGGTGAGTACAGTACTCAACTAGTTATATGATGTATCAGGGCTGGATGGTGAGTACAGTACTCAACTAGTTATCATATGGTGTATCAGGGCTGGATGGTGAGTACAGTACTCAACTAGTTATATGATGTATCAGGGCTGGGTGGTGAGTACAGTACTCAACTAGTTATATGATGTATCAGGGCTGGATGGTGAGTACAGTACTCAACTAGTTATATGATGTATCAGGGCTGGATGGTGAGTACAGTATAGAGCTGTTGCTTGGACTGCATGTCAAATGACACCCTATTCCCAGATTTATTGCACACATTGACTAGAGCCCTGGGAAGATCTTTATGAGCGCTGGTCTAATGTAGTGCACTAAATAGGGAATAGGGTGCCATAGGGCTCTGGTCTAAATTAGTGCACTAAATAGGGAATAAGGTGCCATAGGGCTCTGGTATAAAGTAGTGCACTAAATAGGGAATAGGGTGCCATAGGTCTGTGGTCTAAAGTAGTGCACTAAATAGGGAATAGAGTGCCATTTGGATCGCAAGCCTTAATATCCTGTACAGACATCAGACATCATCTTATTGGCTGACCCTAACTTACAGTACACTGTAGACACAGCGGCCAGATCGGTATATTGGTGTATGAAAGACATCTACCACTTAATAAAAACGTTTTAATGGGTTTGATGATCAGTTAAATTCAAAAAGGCTTCCAATTGATTGAACAGCCATGATGACAGGCCAGCACAGAACACAGCATCTCCAGGAGAGGAGCTGATTAGCCGATAAACATGGGATGAAAGAAACCCACTCTGAACCCGATGCCAAGACTCTCATATTAAATATAATGTATGTTGGGCTTAATTGGCACATGGAATGACGTTTGAAATAGGGATGAATAGCACGATAAGAACAGCTAGAGATGTAAGAACTACGGGTCTTTAAGTCTGACATCTGTGTGTTGTTTTTAATTGGCCAGCACCATTATATTGGTTGGAGAATATTGTCATAGGATTTCTGCCAAAACCATCAAATTAAAAACCATGATGTGTGTCAAAAAAAGCAGGCGGTGCTGGTTTCTACCTCATTCTGCCATCTGGGTAAGGTTTTCAGAGACCTGCACAGTATCTTATGTTGGAGAATATCTTAGTTCATCAAGCCTAAAGCAGGCGGTGCTGGTTTCTACCTCATTCTGCCATCTGGGTAAGGTTTTCAGAGACCTGCACAGTATCTTATGTTGGAGAATATCTTAGTTCATCAAGCCTAAAGCAGGCGGTGCTGGTTTCTACCTCATTCTGCCATCTGGGTAAGGTTTTCAGAGACCTGCACAGTATCTTATGTTGGAGAATATCTTAGTTCATCAAGCCTAAAGCAGGCGGTGCTGGTTTCTACCTCATTCTGCCATCTGGGTAAGGTTTTCAGAGACCTGCACAGTATCTTATGTTGGAGAATATCTTAGTTCATCAAGCCTAAAGCAGGCGGTGCTGGTTTCTACCTCATTCTGCCATCTGGGTAAGGTTTTCAGAGACCTGCACAGTATCTTATGTTGGAGAATATCTTAGTTCATCAAGCCTAAAGCAGGCGGTGCTGGTTTCTACCTCATTCTGCCACCTGGGTAAGGTTTTCAGAGACCTGCACAGTATCTTATGTTGGAGAATATCTTAGTTCATCAAGCCTAAAGCAGGCGGTGCTGGTTTCTACCTCATTCTGCCATCTGGGTAAGGTTTTCAGAGACCTGCACAGTATCTTATGTTGGAGAATATCTTAGTTCATCAAGCCTAAAGCAGGCGGTGCTGGTTTCTACCTCATTCTGCCACCTGGGTAAGGTTTTCAGAGACCTGCACAGTATCTTATGTTGGAGAATATCTTAGTTCATCAAGCCTAAAGCAGGCGGTGCTTTAGCCTAGTTAGTTAGTGAGTCTGGTTTCAACTCACAGGTTGGAGAATATCTTAGTTCATAACGCAGGCGGTGCTGTTGCCTAGTGGGTCTGTTGGTGTCTAGTTTCTGGTCAGCCGTCTCCATTACTCATCAGCACTGGAGTTGAATTCCAAATGGCAGCTTATTCCCTTAGTAGTCCACTACTTTTAACCAGGTTCAACCAGAGCTCTGGTCAAAGTAGTGTACTATATAGGGAATTAGGGTGCCATTTGAGATGAACTTTGGCTCTTGCTCTGTTCTAAGCTAAGGTGGTTGCTGGTCCCACAATGTTAGCAGTAAGAGCCGGAACTACCTTTGCATATTCATCCTCCAGGCTTACCTCACCTGTAATGACACACTTGGAAATCTGAGCACGTCTAGGCTTGCGGCCAAAGCATGATCGATTTGTCTCTCCAGCTATCTCCACACCACAGCAATCAAATTCCACATTTTAGGGAATGGGTTGTACCTGACTAGAATTTGTGATGACTTCTAGAGATTCTGGCTGGAAGGAGAGAGTGAGTCAGAGAAAGTGAGTCAGAGTGAGAGGGTCAGAGAGTCAGAGTGAGAGATTCAGGTAGAGAGAGAGAGTCAGAGAGAGTGAGAGAGAGTGAAAGAGTCAGAGAGAGTGAGAGAGAGAGAGAGAGAGAGAGAGTGAGAGAGTGAGAGAGAGAGTCAGAGACAGTCAGAGAGTCAGAGAGAGTCAGAGAGTGAGAGAGTCAGAGAGAGAGTCAGAGAGAGTGTGAGAGAGAGAGAGTGAAAGAGTGAGAGAGAGAGTCAGAGAGAGTCTGAGAGAGTCAGAGAGGCAGAGAGAGAGTCTGACAGTGAGCGAGTCAGCGAGAGAGTGAGAGAGTCAGAGAGAGAGTGAGAGAGTCAGAGAGAGAGTGAGAGACTCCGAGAGTGAGAGTAAGAGTCAGGGAGAGAGAGTCAGAGAGAGAGAGTCAGAGAGAGGGGACAGATGTAATCGGGGAGAGGTTTCCATTCAACATTTTTATGCGCATAATAAAGTTGGATACAAAAATGTCACGACAGGCCTGACGGAACCAAATGTCGACCAAAAAAAATACGCTAGGACAAGGTGGGATCCTTCTGTGATGGTAAAATTATTTATGCAAAAATTCTCGGTGGTAACACTTTTATGCAAAAAAATGTGATATAATAACCATCATATCGAAGTGATTCTGTGTGGTCCTCCCGCTACGACTCAGAAACCATGCCGTTTATTAAGGTACAGATGAAATACATGATGATGAACTTCCCAGGGTGGTGAAAAGAGCAAGGTGATGAGCTGGATCCTCTTTTCCAATAAATATAGATGGTCTTATTCTGGTGACACGATGATCGATGATTGGCTGCCGTTTGACAACTAAAAATGATCTCGCTATATTGTCCATAATAACCTCATCATGTGGGCGATACCCACACTGTATCTGCTATCTGTAGGCTAGAGATCACGTGCCTGTACCAGAATGGGCACACTCGCTATATAACGCAATTGTTTTTGTAAGAAAACCATCAGTAGAGTTGAAAATGCGACGGAAATCCATTTAACTTTGGCATATGGGAATTTAACCGCGAAAGGAGGATGTCGTTCTGTGATGGTGATTTATTGTAAAGTAGAACAGTCTCCTGTAATGTTTAGTTTAGTTTAATTTATTATTTCGACCATTTTACAAAACAAGCACACATAAAACTTAAAAGCCATACATGCACATGAATAAAATCATCAAGGATAACACACAATAAAGTCTGGGACTTATTTCCATTGTTAAATCATCGAGGATAACACACAATAAAGTCTGGGACTTATTTCCATTGTGGTCCTTTTAATTGTGGAGGACCACAATGGGGATGTAAAGTAGAACAGTCTCCTGTAATGGTGATGTAAAGTAGAACAGTCTCATGTAATGGTAATGTATTGTAAAGTTGAACAGTCTCCTGTAATGGTGATGTAAAGTAGAACAGTCTCCTGTAATGGTAATGTATTGTAAAGTAGAGCAGTCTCCTGTAATGGTGATGTAAAGTAGAACAGTCTCCTGTAATGGTAATGTATTGTAAAGTAGAGCAGTCTCCTGTAATGGTGATGTAAAGTAGAATAGTCTCCTGTAATGGTGATGTAAAGTAGAATAGTCTCCTGTAATGGTGATGTAAAGTAGAACAGTCTCCTGTAATGGTGATGTAAAGTAGAACAGTCTCCTGTAATGGTAATGTATTGTAAAGTAGAACAGTCTCCTGTAATGGTAATGTATTGTAAAGTAGAACAGTCTCCTGTAATGGTGATGTATTGTAAAGTAGAACAGTCTCCTGTAATGGTGATGTAAAGTAGAACAGTCTCCTGTAATGGTGATGTAAAGTAGAACAGTCTCCTGTAATGGTGATGTAAAGTAGAACATTCTCCTGTAATGGTGATGTAAAGTAGAACAGTCTCATGTAATGGTGATGTAAAGTAGAACAGTCTCCTGTAATGGTGATGTAAAGTAGAACATTCTCCTGTAATGGTGATGTAAAGTAGAACAGTCTCATGTAATGGTGATGTAAAGTAGAACAGTCTCCTGTAATGGTTATGTATTGTAAAGTAGAACAGTCTCCTGTAATGGTAATGTAATGTAAAGTAGAACAGTCTCCTTTAATGGTGATGTAAAGTAGAACAGTCTCCTGTAATGGTGATGTATTGTAAAGTAGAACAGTCTCCTGTAATGGTAATGTAAAGCAGAACAGTCTCCTGTAATGGTGATGTATTGTAAAGTAGAACAATCTCCTGTAATGGTAATGTAAAGCAGAACATTCTCCTGTAATGGTGATGTAAAGTAGAACAGTCTCCTGTAATGGTGATGTAAAGTAGAACAGCCTCCTGTAATAGTGATGTAAAGTAGAGCAGTCTCCTGTAATGGTGATGTAAAGTAGAACAGCCTCCTGTAATGGTGATGTATTGTAAAGTAGAACAGCCTCCTGTAATGGTGATGTATTGTAAAGTAGAACATTCTCCTGTAATGGTAATGTAAAGTAGAACAGTCTCCTGTAATGGTGATGTAAAGTAGAGCAGTCTCCTGTAATGGTGATGTATTGTAAAGTAGAGCAGTCTCCTGTAATGGTAATGTAAAGTAGAACATTCTCCTGTAATGTATTGTAAAGTAGAACAGTCTCCTGTAATGGTGATGTAAAGTAGAACATTCTCCTGTAATGGTGATGTAAAGTAGAACAGTCTCCTGTAATGGTGGTGTATTGTAAAGTAGAACAGTCTCCTGTAATGGTGATGTAAAGTAGAACAGTCTCCTGTTATGGTGATGTAAAGTAGAACAGTCTCATGTACTGGTGATGTAAAGTAGAACAGTCTCCTGTAATGGTAATGTATTGTAAAGTAGAGCAGTCTCCTGTAATGGTGATGTAAAGTAGAACAGTCTCCTGTAATGGTGATGTAAAGTAGAACAGTCTCATGTAATGGTGATGTAAAGTAGAACAGTCTCCTGTAATGGTAATGTATTGTAAAGTAGAACAGTCTCCTGTAATGGTGATGTAAAGTAGAACAGTCTCATGTAATGGTGATGTAATGTAAAGTAGAACAGTCTCCTGTAATGGTGATGTATTGTAAAGTAGAACATTCTCCTGTAATGGTGATGTAAAGTAGAACAGTCTCCTGTAATGGTAACGTATTGTAAAGTAGAACATTCTCCTGTAATGGTGATGTACAGTAGAATAGTCTCCTGTAATGGTGATGTAAAGTAGAACAGCCTCCTGTAATGGTGATGTAAAGTAGAACAGTCTCCTGTAATGGTGATGTAAAGTAGAACAGTCTCCTGTACTGGTGATGTATTGTAAAGTAGAACAGTCTCCTGTAATGGTGATGTAAAGTAGAACAGTCTCCTGTAATGTTGATGTAAAGTAGAGCAGTCTCCTGTAATGGTGATGTAAAGTAGAATAGTCTCCTGTAATGGTGATGTAAAGTAGAACAGTCTCCTGTAATGGTTATGTAAAGTAGAGCAGTCTCCTGTAATGGTGATGTAAAGTAGAACAGTCTCCTGTAATGGTGATGTAAAGTAGAACAGTCTCCTGTAATGGTGATGTAAAGTAGAGCAGTCTCCTGTAATGGTGATGTAAAGTAGAACCGTCTCCTGTAATGGTGATGTAAAGTAAAACAGTCTCCTGTAATGGTGATGTATTGTAAAGTAGAACAGTCTCCTGTAATGGTGATGTATTGTAAAGTAGAACAGTCTCCTGTAATGGTGATGTAAAGTAGAACAGTCTCCTGTAATGGTGATGTAAAGTAGAACAGTCTCCTGTAATGGTGATGTAAAGTAAAACAGTCTCCTGTAATGGTGATGTATTGTAAAGTAGAACAGTCTCCTGTAATGGTGATGTAAAGTAAAACAGTCTCCTGTAATGGTGATGTAAAGTAGAACAGTCTCCTGTAATGGTGATGTAAAGTAAAACAGTCTCCTGTAATGGTGATGTAAAGTAGAACAGTCTCCTGTAATGGTGATGTAAAGTAGAACAGTCTCATGTAATGGTGATGTAAAGTAGAACAGTCTCCTGTAATGGTAATGTATTGTAAAGTAGATCAGTCTCCTGTAATGGTGATGTAAAGTAGAACAGTCTCATGTAATGGTGATGTAATGTAAAGTAGAACAGTCTCCTGTAATGGTGATGTATTGTAAAGTAGAACATTCTCCTGTAATGGTGATGTAAAGTAGAACAGTCTCCTGTAATGGTAACGTATTGTAAAGTAGAACATTCTCCTGTAATGGTGATGTACAGTAGAATAGTCTCCTGTAATGGTGATGTAAAGTAGAACAGCCTCCTGTAATGGTGATGTAAAGTAGAACAGTCTCCTGTAATGGTGATGTAAAGTAGAACAGTCTCCTGTACTGGTGATGTATTGTAAAGTAGAACAGTCTCCTGTAATGGTGATGTAAAGTAGAACAGCCTCCTGTAATAGTGATGTAAAGTAGAGCAGTCTCCTGTAATGGTGATGTAAAGTAGAACAGCCTCCTGTAATGGTGATGTATTGTAAAGTAGAACAGCCTCCTGTAATGGTGATGTATTGTAAAGTAGAACATTCTCCTGTAATGGTAATGTAAAGTAGAACAGTCTCCTGTAATGGTGATGTAAAGTAGAGCAGTCTCCTGTAATGGTGATGTATTGTAAAGTAGAGCAGTCTCCTGTAATGGTAATGTAAAGTAGAACATTCTCCTGTAATGTATTGTAAAGTAGAACAGTCTCCTGTAATGGTGATGTAAAGTAGAACATTCTCCTGTAATGGTGATGTAAAGTAGAACCGTCTCCTGTAATGGTGGTGTATTGTAAAGTAGAACAGTCTCCTGTAATGGTGATGTAAAGTAGAACAGTCTCCTGTTATGGTGATGTATTGTAAAGTAGAGCAGTCTCCTGTAATGGTGATGTAAAGTAGAACAGTCTCCTGTAATGGTGATGTAAAGTAGAACAGTCTCATGTAATGGTGATGTAAAGTAGAACAGTCTCCTGTAATGGTAATGTATTGTAAAGTAGAACAGTCTCCTGTAATGGTGATGTAAAGTAGAACAGTCTCATGTAATGGTGATGTAATGTAAAGTAGAACAGTCTCCTGTAATGGTGATGTATTGTAAAGTAGAACATTCTCCTGTAATGGTGATGTAAAGTAGAACAGTCTCCTGTAATGGTAACGTATTGTAAAGTAGAACATTCTCCTGTAATGGTGATGTACAGTAGAATAGTCTCCTGTAATGGTGATGTAAAGTAGAACAGCCTCCTGTAATGGTGATGTAAAGTAGAACAGTCTCCTGTAATGGTGATGTAAAGTAGAACAGTCTCCTGTACTGGTGATGTATTGTAAAGTAGAACAGTCTCCTGTAATGGTGATGTAAAGTAGAACAGTCTCCTGTAATGTTGATGTAAAGTAGAGCAGTCTCCTGTAATGGTGATGTAAAGTAGAATAGTCTCCTGTAATGGTGATGTAAAGTAGAACAGTCTCCTGTAATGGTTATGTAAAGTAGAGCAGTCTCCTGTAATGGTGATGTAAAGTAGAACAGTCTCCTGTAATGGTGATGTAAAGTAGAACAGTCTCCTGTAATGGTGATGTAAAGTAGAGCAGTCTCCTGTAATGGTGATGTAAAGTAGAACAGCCTCCTGTAATGGTGATGTAAAGTAAAACAGTCTCCTGTAATGGTGATGTATTGTAAAGTAGAACAGTCTCCTGTAATGGTGATGTATTGTAAAGTAGAACAGTCTCCTGTAATGGTGATGTAAAGTAGAACAGTCTCCTGTAATGGTGATGTAAAGTAGAACAGTCTCCTGTAATGGTGATGTAAAGTAAAACAGTCTCCTGTAATGGTGATGTATTGTAAAGTAGAACAGTCTCCTGTAATGGTGATGTAAAGTAGAACAGTCTCCTGTAATGGTGATGTAAAGTAGAACAGTCTCCTGTAATGGTGATGTAAAGTAAAACAGTCTCCTGTAATGGTGATGTAAAGTAGAACAGCCTCCTGTAATGGTGATGTAAAGTAGAACAGCCTCCTGTAATGGTGATGTAAAGTAGAACAGTCTCCTGTAATGGTAATGTATTGTAAAGTAGAACAGTCTCCTGTAATGGTGATGTAAAGTAGAACAGTCTCCTGTAATGGTGATGTAAAGTAGAACAGCCTCCTGTAATGATGATGTATTGTAAAGTAGAGCAGTCTCCTGTAATGGTGATGTAAAGTAGAACAGTCTCCTGTAATGGTGATTTATTGTAAAGTAAAACAGTCTCCTGTAATGGTGATTTATTTTAAAGGAAAACAGTCTCCTTTCTAGAGGCCAAAAGCTATGGATGCATGAATGGACCTGATATAGCATGAATGGATCTGATATAGCATGAATGGACCTGATATAGTGTGAATGGACCTGATATAGTATGAATGGATCTGATATAGTATGAATGGATCTGATATAGTATGAATGGATCTGATATAGTATGAATGGATCTGATATAGTATGAATGGATCTGATATAGCATGAATGGACCTGATGTAGCATGAATGGATCTGATATAGTATGAATGGATCTGATATAGTATGAATGGATCTGATATAGTATGAATGGACCTGATATAGTGTGAATGGACCTGATATAGCATGAATGGACCTGATATAGTGTGAATGGACCTGATATAGTATGAATGGATCTGATATAGTATGAATGGACCTGATATAGTGTGAATGGACCTGATATAGCATGAATGGATCTGATATAGTATGAATGGACCTGATATAGTATGAATGGACCTGATATAGTATGAATGGATCTGATATAGTGTGAATGGACCTGATGTAGCATGAATGGACCTGATGTAGCATGAATGGACCTGATATAGTATGAATGGATCTGATATAGTATGAATGGACCTGATATAGTATGAATGGACCTGATATAGTATGAATGGATCTGATATAGTGTGAATGGACCTGATGTAGCATGAATGGACCTGATGTAGCATGAATGGACCTGATATAGTATGAATGGATCTGATATAGTATGAATGGATCTGATATAGTATGAATGGACCTGATGTAGCATGAATGGACCTGATATAGTGTGAATGGATCTGATATAGTATGAATGGACCTGATGTAGCATGAATGGACCTGACAGTGGATGGGCTTTGGACTATTTCTCTGTTTTACCCCGATGTATAGGCTAGCACCACACCCACTCTATGCTCACACACACACACGCACACACACACACACACATACACACACACCTCTCTCTCTGTCTTTCTCTCTCAATCTTTGTAACTCATATACAGTACATTCTAAATTCTAAATCAGAACATTAACCTACATTTGATGTTGTGAACCTTTGGAACCTGGAAGTGCTACAGCTTCGTTCTGATGTACAGGGGCCTGGGAAGGAAGTTTACATAACGAAAGCACTGCTGTTATAGTCCAGTCTAGGATTATGATCAGGGACCCGGTTTTGCCTCTGGGAGGATACCGACATGTATGCTAAAATGAGCTGGTTTATCAAAGGACGATGTCACCTAGATGGAGGAATGAAGTGAAATTGCTTCTTTTTTGAATGAATGAATGTTTCAACATTTCAAATTGTTATTTGTTTTTAATTGTAGATCATAAACAATAAAAGTTTACTTTTAAAGAGCAATAATGATACATACGATTGAGGTAAAGGATTAGAGCAGGTATAGGGATAGGTAAACAGGATGTCTCACTGTTTCTCTGATGAATATTCATGTATGTCATGTTGTCATGACACATATTTGCACATATTTAATATTCGACTACATTCTGCATCTTAACAAAGAGAGAAAACATTGAATGCATCTCACACAGCACCCTATTCACCATCCCACCCTATTCACCATCCCACCCTATTCACCATCCCACCCTATTCACCATCCCACCCTATTCACCACCCCACCCTATTCACCATCCCACCCTATTCACCATCTCACCCTATTCACCATCCCACCCTATTCACCATCCCACCCTATTCACCATCCCAACCTATTCAACGCCCCGCCCTATTCACCATCTCGCCCTATTCACCATCTCACCCTATTCACCATCCTATCCTATTCACCATCCCACCCTATTCACCATCCCAACCTATTCACCACCCCACCCTATTCACCATCCGACCCTATTCACCATCCCGCCCTATTCACCATCCCGCCCTATTCACCATCCCGCCCTATTCACCATCCCACCCTATTCACCACCCCACCCTATTCACCATCCCACCCTATTCACCACCCCACCCTATTCACCATCTCACCCTATTCACCATCCCACCCTATTCACCACCCCAACCTATTCACCATCCCGCCCTATTCACCATCCCGCCCTATTCACCATCCCGCCCTATTCACCATCCCGCCCTATTCACCATCCCGCCCTATTCACCATCCCGCCCTATTCGCCATCCCGCCCTATTCGCCATCCCGCCCTATTCGCCATCCCGCCCTATTCACCATCCCACCCTATTCACCATCCCAACCTATTCACCATCCCGCCCTATTCACCATCCCGCCCTATTCACCATCTCGCCCTATTCACCATCCCACCCTATTCACCATCCCACCCTATTCACCATCACACCCTATTCACCATCCCAACCTATTCACCATCCCACCCTATTCACCATCCCACTCTATTCACCACCCCACCCTATTCACCATCCCACCCTATTCACCACCCCACCCTATTCACCATCCCACCCTATTCACAGTCCCATCCTATTCACCATCCCACCCTATTCACCATCCCACTCTATTCACCACCCCACCCTATTCACCATCCCACCCTATTCACCATCCCACCCTATTCACCATCCCACCCAATGCACCATCCCACATGGCACCCTATTCACCATCCCACCCTATTCACCATCCCACCCTATTCACCACCCCACCCTATTCACCATTCCAACCTATTCACCACCCCACCCTATTCACCATCCCACATGGCACCCTATTCACCATCCCACCCTATTCACCATCCCACCCTATTCACCATCCCATCCTATTCATCATCCCACATCCCACCCTATTCACCATCCCATCCTATTCACCATCCCACCATATTCACCATCCCACCCTATTCACCACCCCACCCTATTCACCATCCCACCCTATTCACCATCCCACCCTATTCCCCATCCCACATGGCACCCTATTCATCATCCCACCCTATTCACCACCCCACCCTATTTACCATCCCACATGGCACCCTATTCACCATCCCACCCTATTCAACATCCCACCCTATTCACCATCCCGCCCTATTCACCACCCCGCTCTATTCACCATCTCGCCCTATTCACCATCCCACCCTATTCACCATCCCACCCTATTCACCATCCCACCCTATTCACCATCCCAACCTATTCACCACCCCGCCCTATTCACCATCTCGCCCTATTCACCATCCCACCCTATTCACCATCCCAACCTATTCACCATCCCACCCTATTCACCATCCCACTCTATTCACCACCCCACCCTATTCACCATCCCACCCTATTCACCACCCCACCCTATTCACCATCCCACCCTATTCACAGTCCCATCCTATTCACCATCCCACTCTATTCACCACCCCACCCTATTCACCATCCCTTCCTATTCACCACCCCACCCTATTCACCATCCCACCCTATTCACAGTCCCATCCTATTCACCATCCCACCCTATTCACCACCCCACTCTATTCGCCACCCCACCCTATTCACAATCCCATCCTATTCACCATCCCACCCAATTCACCATCCCACCCAATTCACCATCCCACCCTATTCACCATCCCACATGGCACCCTATTCACCATCCCACCCTATTCACCATCCCACCCTATTCACCATCCCACCCTATTCACCACCCCACCCTATTCACCATCCCACCCTATTCACCACCCCACCCTATTCACCATCCCACATGGCACCCTATTCACCATCCCACCCTATTCACCATCCCACCCTATTCACCATCCCACCCTATTCACCATCCCACCCAATGCACCATCCCACATGGCACCCTATTCACCATCCCACCCTATTCACCATCCCACCCTATTCACCACCCCACCCTATTCACCATTCCAACCTATTCACCACCCCACCCTATTCACCATCCCACATGGCACCCTATTCACCATCCCACCCTATTCACCATCCCACCCTATTCACCATCCCATCCTATTCATCATCCCACATCCCACCCTATTCACCATCCCATCCTATTCACCATCCCACCATATTCACCATCCCACCCTATTCACCACCCCACCCTATTCACCATCCCACCCTATTCACCATCCCACCCTATTCCCCATCCCACATGGCACCCTATTCATCATCCCACCCTATTCACCACCCCACCCTATTTACCATCCCACATGGCACCCTATTCACCATCCCACCCTATTCAACATCCCACCCTATTCACCATCCCGCCCTATTCACCACCCCGCTCTATTCACCATCTCGCCCTATTCACCATCCCACCCTATTCACCATCCCACCCTATTCACCATCCCACCCTATTCACCATCCCAACCTATTCACCACCCCGCCCTATTCACCATCTCGCCCTATTCACCATCCCACCCTATTCACCATCCCAACCTATTCACCATCCCACCCTATTCACCATCCCACTCTATTCACCACCCCACCCTATTCACCATCCCACCCTATTCACCACCCCACCCTATTCACCATCCCACCCTATTCACAGTCCCATCCTATTCACCATCCCACTCTATTCACCACCCCACCCTATTCACCATCCCTTCCTATTCACCACCCCACCCTATTCACCATCCCACCCTATTCACAGTCCCATCCTATTCACCATCCCACCCTATTCACCACCCCACTCTATTCGCCACCCCACCCTATTCACAATCCCATCCTATTCACCATCCCACCCAATTCACCATCCCACCCAATTCACCATCCCACCCTATTCACCATCCCACATGGCACCCTATTCACCATCCCACCCTATTCACCATCCCACCCTATTCACCATCCCACCCTATTCACCACCCCACCCTATTCACCATCCCACCCTATTCACCACCCCACCCTATTCACCATCCCACATGGCACCCTATTCACCATCCCACCCTATTCACTATCCCACCCTATTCACCATCCCACCCTATTCACCATCCCACATCCCACCGTATTCACCATCCCATCCTATTCACCATCCCACCATATTCACCATCCCACCCTATTCACCACCCCACCCTATTCACCATCCCACCCTATTCACCATGCCACCCTATTCCCCATCCCACATGGCACCCTATTCATCATCCCACCCTATTCACCACCCCACCCTATTTACCATCCCACATGGGACCCTATTCACCATCCCACCCTATTCACCATCCCACCCTATTCACCATCCCACCCTATTCACCAACCCACATGGCACCCTATTCACCATCCCACCCTATTCACCATCCCACCCTATTCATCATCCCACCCTATTCACCATCCCACCCTATTCACCATGCCACCCTATTCACCATCCCACATGGCACCCTGTTCACCATCCCACCCTATTCACCATCCCACCCTATTCACCATCCCACCCTATTCACCACCCCACCCTATTCACCATCCCACCTATTCACCACCCCACCCTATTCACCATCCCACCCTATTCACCATCCCACCCTATTCACCATCCCACCCTATTCACCATCCCGCCCTATTCACCATCCCACCCTAGTCACCACCCCACCCTATTCAACCACCCCACCCTATTCAACCACCCCACCCTATTCACCATCCCACCCTATTCACCATCCCACATGGCACCCTATTCACCATCCCACCCTATTCACCATCCCACATGGCACCCTATTCACCATCCCACCCTATTCACCATCCCACCCTATTCACCATCCCACCCTATTCACGACCCCACCCTATTCACCACCCCACCCTATTCACTATCCCACATGGCACCCTATTCACCATCCCACCCTATTCACCATCCCACCCTATTCACCACCCCACCCTATTCACATCCCACCCTATTCGCCATCCCACCCTATTCACCATCCCACCCTATTCACCACCCCACCCTATTCACCATCTCACCCTATTCACCATCCCACCCTATTCACCATCCCACCCTATTCACCATCCCACCCTATTCACCATCCCACCCTATTCATCATCCCACATGGCACTCTATTCACCATCCCACCCTATTCACCATCCCACCCTATTCACCATCCCACCCTATTCACCATCCCACATGGCACCCTATTCACCACCCCACCCTATTCACCATCTCACCCTATTCAACATCCCACATGGCACCCTATTCACCATCCCACCCTATTCACCACCCCACCCTATTCACATCCCACCCTATTCGCCATCCCACCCTATTCACCATCCCACCCTATTCACCACCCCACCCTATTCACCATCTCACCCTATTCACCATCCCACCCTATTCACCATCCCACCCTATTCACCATCCCACCCTATTCACCATCCCACCCTATTCATCATCCCACATGGCACCCTATTCACCATCCCACCCTATTCACCACCCCACCCTATTCACCATCCCACCCTATTCACCATCCCACATGGCACCCTATTCACCACCCCACCCTATTCACCATCTCACCCTATTCAACATCCCACATGGCACCCTATTCACCATCCCACCCTATTCACCATCTCACCCTATTCACCATCCCATATGGAACCCTATTCGCAATCCCATTCTATTCACCATCCCATCCTATTCATCATCCCATCCTATTCACCATCCCACCCTATTCACCATCCCACCCTATTCACCATGCCACCCTATTCACCATCCCAAATGGCACCCTGTTCACCATCCCACCCTATTCACCATCCCACCCTATTCACCACCCCACCCTATTCACCATCCCACCTATTCACCACCCCACCCTATTCACCATCCCACCCTATTCACCATCCCACCTATTCACCACCCCACCCTATTCACCATCCCACCCTATTCACCATCCCACCCTATTCACCATCCCACCCTATTCACCATCCCGCCCTATTCACCATCCCACCCTAGTCACCATCCCACACTATTCACCATCCCAACCTATTCACCATCCCACCCTATTCACCATCCCACCCTATTCACCATCCCACCCTATTCACCATCCCACCCTATTCACCACCCCACCCTATTCACCATTCCAACCTATTCACCATCCCACCCTATTCCCCATCCCACATGGCACCCTATTCATCATCCCACCCTATTCACCACCCCACCCTATTTACCATCCCACATGGCACCCTATTCACCATCCCACCCTATTCACCATCCCACCCTATTCACCATCCCGCCCTATTCACCACCCCGCCCTATTCACCATCTCGCCCTATTCACCATCCCACCCTATTCACCATCCCACCCTATTCACCATCCCACCCTATTCACCATCCCAACCTATTCACCACCCCGCCCTATTCACCATCCCAACCTATTCACCATCCCACCCTATTCACCATCCCACCCTATTCACCATCCCACCCTATTCACCATCCCACCCTATTCACCACCCCACCCTATTCACCATTCCAACCTATTCACCATCCCACCCTATTCCCCATCCCACATGGCACCCTATTCATCATCCCACCCTATTCACCACCCCACCCTATTTACCATCCCACATGGCACCCTATTCACCATCCCACCCTATTCACCATCCCACCCTATTCACCATCCCGCCCTATTCACCACCCCGCCATATTCACCATCTCGCCCTATTCACCATCCCACCCTATTCACCATCCCACCCTATTCACCATCCCAACCTATTCACCACCCCGCCCTATTCACCATCTCGCCCTATTCACCATCCCACCCTATTCACCATCCCACCCTATTCACCATCCCAACCTATTCACCATCCCACCCTATTCACCATCCCACTCTATTCACCACCCCACCCTATTCACCATCCCACCCTATTCACCACCCCACCCTATTCACCATCCCACCCTATTCACAGTCCCATCCTATTCACCATCCCACTCTATTCACCACCCCACCCTATTCACCATCCCTTCCTATTCACCACCCCACCCTATTCACCATCCCACCCTATTCACAGTCCCATCCTATTCACCATCCCACCCTATTCACCATCCCACTCTATTCACCACCCCACCCTATTCACAATCCCATCCTATTCACCATCCCACCCAATTCACCATCCCACCCAATTCACCATCCCACCCTATTCACCATCCCACATGGCACCCTATTCACCATCCCACCCTATTCACCATCCCACCCTATTCACCATCCCACCCTATTCACCACCCCACCCTATTCACCATCCCACCCTATTCACCACCCCACCCTATTCACCATCCCACATGGCACCCTATTCACCATCCCACCCTATTCACTATCCCACCCTATTCACCATCCCACCCTATTCACCATCCCACATCCCACCGTATTCACCATCCCATCCTATTCACCATCCCACCATATTCACCATCCCACCCTATTCACCACCCCACCCTATTCACCATCCCACCCTATTCACCATGCCACCCTATTCCCCATCCCACATGGCACCCTATTCATCATCCCACCCTATTTACCATCCCACATGGGACCCTATTCACCATCCCACCCTATTCACCATCCCACCCTATTCACCATCCCACCCTATTCACCAACCCACATGGCACCCTATTCACCATCCCACCCTATTCACCATCCCACCCTATTCATCATCCCACCCTATTCACCATCCCACCCTATTCACCATGCCACCCTATTCACCATCCCACATGGCACCCTGTTCACCATCCCACCCTATTCACCATCCCACCCTATTCACCATCCCACCCTATTCACCACCCCACCCTATTCACCATCCCACCTATTCACCACCCCACCCTATTCAGATTCCCACCCTATTCACCATCCCACCCTATTCACCATCCCACCCTATTCACCATCCCGCCCTATTCACCATCCCACCCTAGTCACCACCCCACCCTATTCAACCACCCCACCCTATTCAACCACCCCACCCTATTCACCATCCCACCCTATTCACCATCCCACATGGCACCCTATTCACCATCCCACCCTATTCACCATCCCACATGGCACCCTATTCACCATCCCACCCTATTCACCATCCCACCCTATTCACCATCCCACCCTATTCACGACCCCACCCTATTCACCACCCCACCCTATTCACTCTCCCACATGGCACCCTATTCACCATCCCACCCTATTCACCATCCCACCCTATTCACCACCCCACCCTATTCACATCCCACCCTATTCGCCATCCCACCCTATTCACCATCCCACCCTATTCACCACCCCACCCTATTCACCATCTCACCCTATTCACCATCCCACCATATTCACCATCCCACCCTATTCACCATCCCACCCTATTCACCATCCCACCCTATTCATCATCCCACATGGCACCCTATTCACCATCCCACCCTATTCACCATCCCACCCTATTCACCATCCCACCCTATTCACCATCCCACATGGCACCCTATTCACCACCCCACCCTATTCACCATCCCACATGGCACCCTATTCACCATCCCACCCTATTCACCATCCCACCCTATTCACCATCCCACCCTATTCACGACCCCACCCTATTCACCACCCCACCCTATTCACTATCCCACATGGCACCCTATTCACCATCCCACCCTATTCACCGTCCCACCCTATTCACCACCCCACCCTATTCACATCCCACCCTATTCGCCATCCCACCCTATTCACCACCCCACCCTATTCACCATCTCACCCTATTCACCATCCCACCATATTCACCATCCCACCCTATTCACCATCCCACCCTATTCCCCATCCCACCCTATTCATCATCCCACATGGCACCCTATTCACCATCCCACCCTATTCACCATCCCACCCTATTCACCATCCCACCCTATTCACCATCCCACATGGCACCCTATTCACCACCCCACCCTATTCACCATCTCACCCTATTCAACATCCCACATGGCACCCTATTCACCATCCCACCCTATTCACCATCTCACCCTATTCACCATCCCATATGGAACCCTATTCGCAATCCCATTCTATTCACCATCCCATCCTATTCATCATCCCACCCTATTCACCATCCCACCCTATTCACCATCCCACCCTATTCACCATGCCACCCTATTCACCATCCCACATGGCACCCTGTTCACCATCCCACCCTATTCACCATCCCACCCTATTCACCATCCCACCCTATTCACCACCCCACCCTATTCACCATCTCACCTATTCACCACCCCACCCTATTCACCATCCCACCCTATTCACCATCCCACCCTATTCACCATCCCACCCTATTCACCATCCCGCCCTATTCACCATCCCACCCTAGTCACCACCCCACCCTATTCAACCACCCCACCCTATTCAACCACCCCACCCTATTCACCATCCCACCCTATTCACCATCCCACATGGCACCCTATTCACCATCCCACCCTATTCACCATCCCACATGGCACCCTATTCACCATCCCACCCTATTCACCATCCCACCCTATTCACCATCCCACCCTATTCACGACCCCACCCTATTCAACACCCCACCCTATTCACTATCCCACATGGCACCCTATTCACCATCCCACCCTATTCACCATCCCACCCTATTCACCACCCCACCCTATTCACATCCCACCCTATTCGCCATCCCACCCTATTCACCATCCCACCCTATTCACCACCCCACCCTATTCACCATCTCACCCTATTCACCATCCCACCATATTCACCATCCCACCATATTCACCATCCCACCCTATTCACCATCCCACCCTATTCATCATCCCATATGGCACCCTATTCACCATCCCACCCTATTCACCATCCCACCCTATTCACCATCCCACCCTATTCACCATCCCACATGGCACCCTATTCACCACCCCACCCTATTCACCATCTCACCCTATTCAACATCCCACATGGCACCCTATTCACCATCCCACCCTATTCACCATCTCACCCTATTCACCATCCCATATGGAACCCTATTCGCAATCCCATTCTATTCACCATCCCACCCTATTCACCATCCCACCCTATTCACCATCCCACCCTATTCACCACCCCACCCTTTTCACCATCTCACCCTATTCACCATCTCACCCTATTCACCATCCCATATGGAACCCTATTCGCCATCTTTGACTATTTCTACCCCATATTGAAATGAGGTGCTTGACGTGATTTTAATCTTTAACATTGTTTCGGCTCCCTTCAGGGTTTTTCAAAAAGATAATTACTACGGAGAAAGCAACGTCCTGTACAGTACACACACACACACACACACACACACACACACATTAGTTGAATATAGCAGTTAGAGAGATTTAAAATTAGCAGCATCCTTTTGGTTACCCTCGGATGACTCATGTACCTGGCAGGAGCGGTAGAGCCTCTCCCTCTGTATCGCTGCTATAACTGCTATGGCAGGACCTTACGTGTGTTCCAACATGTGGCCTGTTATGACAACATGGACTGAAAGTCAAGTGAGTCTGTGGACGGTGCTGTAGTGCATTCTGGGACTGTTCTCTCCCTCTGGTTCTACCTCAAGGGAGTTCCCTCTCTTCCTCCTCTCTCTCGCTCAACCCCCCTTGCCTCGATCTCTCCAGCCTCCATCTTGCCTCCTCTGCTCGGGTTGGCGTCTTGTAGTGAATGTGAGCTTCGAATGGAAATCAGTGGAGTGTGTGTGTGCGGAAGAGCAGGGTGACATGAGAGAACTTGGAAAGGAAACCAGGCCCGGGCTGCAGCATTCTGGATAAGTTGCAGGGGTTTGATGGCACAAGCGGGAAGCCCAGGCAACAGCGAGTCTCAGTAGTCCAGACGGGAGACTACAAGTGCCTGGATGAGGACCTGAAGTTTCTCCATTGAGTCCCCCTCTCTCCTCTATCCTTCTTGCCTCCCTCTCTTCCCTATGGTTTCTGTCTCCCTTAGTTGGCTAGGCCTGGTCATCCACTCCCCTGCATTCCCGTCCCCCCTCACCCGCCCCGCCCCGCCCCCCTCTCCTTTCCTCTGCCTTCCTCGTCTCTCTCTCTCCCCCTCAAAGGTTTTTCCTCCCCCAGGGCTCCTGTCCTCCACAGTTGGTAAGGGTCTGTCCCCAGCGATCTAGAGACGCCTCCTGCTTTAGGGGGATCCAGTCGACTGAACAATTTAAAATGACATCCGAGTTGCTGAACTGTAATCACAGATGTCTGTTTTATGTTGGCAGTACCCACACCTCTCTCTCTCCTTATCTCTCCCCGTCTCTCTCCCTCACTCTCGGTCTCTCTCCCTCACTCTCTGTCTCCCCACCCTCTGTGTCCCTCACTCTCTGTGTCCCTCACTCTCGTGATCTCTCTATCTCACTCTCTGTCTCCCTCACTCTCGTGCTCCCTCACTCTCTGTCTCCCTCACTCTCTGTCTCCCTCACCCTCTGTCTCCCTCACTCTCTGTCTCTCTCCCTCACTCTGTCTTCCTCACTCTCTGTCTCCCTCACTCTCTGTCTCCCTTTGTCTCTCTCTTACTCTCTTTCTGTCTCTCTCTCGCTCTCTTTCTGTTTCTCGCTCTCTTTCTGTCTCTCTCTCGCTCTCTTTCTGTCTCTCTCTCGCTCTCTTTCTGTCTCTCTCTCGCTCTCTTTCTGTCTCTCTCTCACTCTCTTTCTGTCTCTCTCTCTCTCTTTCTGTCTCTCTCTCGCTCTCTTTCTGTCTCTCTCTTGCTCTCTTTCTGTCTCTCTCTCTCTTTCTGTCTCTCTCTCGCTCTCTGTCTCTCTCTCTCTTTCTGTCTCTCTCTCGCTCTCTTTCTGTCTCTCTGTCTCTCTCTCGCTCTCTTTCTGTCTCTCTCTCGCTCTCTTTCTGTCTCTCTGTCTCTCTCTCGCTCTCTTTCTGTCTCTCTCTCGCTCTCTTTCTGTCTCTCTCTCACTCTCTTTCTGTCTCTCGCTCTCTTTCTGTCTCTCTCTCGCTCTCTTTCTGTCTCTCTCTCGCTCTCTTTCTGTCTCTCTCTCGCTCTCTTTCTGTCTCTCTCTCGCTCTCTTTCTGTCTCTCTCTCACTCTCTTTCTGTCTCTCTCTCGCTCTCTTTCTGTCTCTCTCTCTCTCTCTTTCTGTCTCTCTCTCTCTCTCTTTCTGTCTCTCTCTCGCTCTCTTTCTGTCTCCCATTACTGTATCATTCAGGGCCTCAAGTACACGTGATACGGCTGTACTCTCATTCTTTCAACGGTTTATGTCATTATGTAATTATTTAATCACTGGTAAAAGATAAATCAGCATGTTTAGCCGGTATACAGAAATGACACCTAATTTGCATATGGACTGACACGTCACATTTTCTGGCCTATCCAGACACAGGATCGATTGCCTCTAGGATGTGAACCTCGCAGCTCCCTCATACAATACGGCATGTGAAATGGGCCCAGCGACAGCAGAAAAAGCAGCATCGTCTCGCTGTGATGTTCTCAGATGGATTCGGAGCTCTCAACATTTCTCTTGGTCACAGAGGGTATATATATATGCGTCAGAAAACTGTCTGTCGTCCGTTAAATTAAAATGGCGCCAATTTTGTACTGTCATTAAGTATGATCGTATATGTTTTACTGTTAAGGTGAAATATTATAGTAAGTCGTTTATTAATTTGATTGAAATTCTTTGTAAATATAGTAACAATCATTTCGCTTTTGTTGAATAGGAAAATAGAATATGAATTGTCATATTGTCATCATATTTGTATTGGGTTCTTGAGCTTGTGTCCTCAAAAGTGAACACATATGTCTACCTATTTTTACCAGGAAGGTGCGCTTTTAATCTTTCTGGCGGTATAAGAATTACTAGGGATTATTTGTGACTCTCTCATGATAAATAATTACTAGGGATTATTTATGACTCTCTCATGATAAATAATTACTAGGGATTATTTATGACTCTCTCATGATAAATAATTACTAGGGATTATTTATGACTCTCTCATGATAAATAATTACTAGGGATTATTTATGACTCTCTCATGATAAATAATTACTAGGGATTATTTATGACTCTCTCATGATAAATAATTACTAGGGATTATTTGTGACTCTCTCATGATAAATAATTACTTTTGCGTCTATCTAAGAGGAAATCTACATTTTGAAATGTAAAAAAATAAATAAAAATAATAATAATAATTCTCTCCTCTTTCTCTCGTAGTGATGTTTTGAACTGCAGATTAAGCAACTACAGATGTAATCTGTCAAATCTTAATTTGACCAGTTTCTCCCAACACGAAAGTAATTCTGCAGAAGCAGTGGGAAATGTGATTTATTTATTGTGGATTACAATTAATGGATTTTTTTTTTTTTTTTTTTTTGTAAAAGTTGACACATTTTTAATTAGGATAAATCAAAGTCTGAAATGTTTTAAGTGGAAATTACAAACTTTGGAAGCCTTTTAAAAACATTAAATTCACTCCATTTTTTTTTTTTTTTTTGCGTTTCGTGCGGCACAGAAACGGTCTCCGTGACAACAAGGTGATCAGATGAAGAGAGTCCATCTGTATAAATTAATGTTCAGTATGAAGCCTATACTCTATACACGTACTGTGGTGTTTGCATTCAGATTGGCAAAATTGAAATAGGAACAGATCGTAATTTACTGGAGGGGGGTGTGGGGGCCTTTGGGGAGGTTTGTGTGGTATTTATTGGGCACAGGAGAGGGTAGTGTGATTTATTTCCTGATTAAGTGTTGCTCTTTGGATTGTTTTACTATGTAATTTACTCCACCCTGGTCACATGTCCTCATCTACCTGCATGCTCCTCTGTATCAAGGTGTTTTGGTACTTCCCTTAGGACCTAGACTTTTACTGTACCACAGGTCAATATAGTCTAACTATTACTGTACCACAGGTCAATATAGTCTAACTATTACTGTACCACAGGTCAATATAGTGTACCTATTACTGTACCACAGGTCAATGTAGTCTAACTATTACTGTACCACAGGTCAATATAGTCTAACTATTACTGTACCACAGGTCAATATAGTCTACCAGTCTATTACTGTACCACAGGTCAATATAGTCTAACTATTACTGTACCACAGGTCAATATAGTCTACCAGTCTATTACTGTACCACAGGTCAATATAGTCTAACTATTACTGTACCACAGGTCAATATAGTCTAACTATTACTGTACCACAGGTCAATATAGTCTACCAGTCTATTACTGTACCACAGGTCAATATAGTCTAACAGTCTATTACTGTACCACAGGTCAATATAGTCTAACAGTCTATTACTGTACCACAGGTCAATATAGTCTACCTATTACTGTACCACAGGTCAATATAGTCTACCAGTCTATTACTGTACCACAGGTCAATATAGTCTACCAGTCTATTACTGTACCACAGGTCAATATAGTCTAACTATTACTGTACCACAGGTCAATGTAGTCTACCAGTCTATTACTGTACCACAGGTCAATATAGTCTAACTATTACTGTACCGCAGGTCAATGTAGTCTAACTATTACTGTACCACAGGTCAATGTAGTCTACCAGTCTATTACTGTACCACAGGTCAATATAGTCTAACTATTACTGTACCACAGGTCAATATAGTCTAACTATTACTGTACCACAGGTCAATATAGTCTACCTATTACTGTACCACAGGTCAATATAGTCTACCAGTCTATTACTGTACCACGGGTCAATATAGTCTACCAGTCTATTACTGTACCACAGGTCAATATAGTCTAACTATTACTGTACCACAGGTCAATATAGTCTACCTATTACTGTCCCACAGGTCAATATAGTCTACCAGTCTATTACTGTACCACAGGTCAATATAGTCTACCAGTCTATTACTGTACCACAGGTCAATATAGTCTACCAGTCTATTACTGTACCACAGGTCAATATAGTCTACCAGTCTATTACTGTACCACAGGTCAATATAGTCTACCTATTACTGTACCACAGGTCAATATAGTCTACCAGTCTATTACTGTACCACAGGTCAATATAGTCTACCAGTCTATTACTGTACCACAGGTCAATATAGTCTACCAGTCTATTACTGTACCACAGGTCAATGTAGTCTACCAGTCTATTACTGTACCACAGGTCAATATAGTCTACCAGTCTATTACTGTACCACAGGTCAATATAGTCTACCAGTCTATTACTGTACCACAGGTCAATATAGTCTACCAGTCTATTACTGTACCACAGGTCAATATAGTCTAACTATTACTGTACCACAGGTCAATATAGTCTACCAGTCTATTACTGTACCACAGGTCAATATAGTCTAACTATTACTGTACCACAGGTCAATATAGTCTACCAGTCTATTACTGTACCACAGGTCAATATAGTCTAACTATTACTGTACCACAGGTCAATATAGTCTACCAGTCTATTACTGTACCACAGGTCAATATAGTCTACCAGTCTATTACTGTACCACAGGTCAATATAGTCTACCAGTCTATTACTGTACCACAGGTCAATATAGTCTACCTATTACTGTACCACAGGTCAATATAGTCTACCAGTCTATTACTGTACCGCAGGTCAATATAGTCTAACTATTACTGTACCACAGGTCAATATAGTCTACCAGTCTATTACTGTACCACAGGTCAATATAGTCTAACTATTACTGTACCACAGGTCAATATAGTCTAACTATTACTGTACCACAGGTCAATATAGTCTACCAGTCTATTACTGTACCACAGGTCAATATAGTCTACCAGTCTATTACTGTACCACGGGTCAATATAGTCTAACTATTACTGTACCACAGGTCAATATAGTCTACCAGTCTATTACTGTACCACAGGTCAATATAGTCTACCAGTCTATTACTGTACCACAGGTCAATATAGTCTACCAGTCTATTACTGTACCACAGGTCAATATAGTCTAACTATTACTGTACCACAGGTCAATATAGTCTACCAGTCTATTACTGTACCACAGGTCAATATAGTCTACCAGTCTATTACTGTACCACGGGTCAATATAGTCTAACTATTACTGTACCACAGGTCAATATAGTCTACCAGTCTATTACTGTACCACAGGTCAATATAGTCTACCAGTCTATTACTGTACCACAGGTCAATATAGTCTAACTATTACTGTACCGCAGGTCAATATAGTCTAACTATTACTGTACCACAGGTCAATATAGTCTACCAGTCTATTACTGTACCACAGGTGAATATAGTCTACCAGTCTATTACTGTACCACAGGTCAATATAGTCTACCAGTCTATTGCTGTACCACAGGTCAATATAGTCTACCAGTCTATTACTGTACCACAGGTCAATATAGTCTAACTATTACTGTACCACAGGTCAATATAGTCTACCAGTCTATTACTGTACCACAGGTCAATATAGTCTACCAGTCTATTACTGTACCACAGGTCAATATAGTCTACCAGTCTATTACTGTACCACAGGTCAATATAGTCTACCAGTCTATTACTGTACCACAGGTCAATATAGTCTACCAGTCTATTACTGTACCACGGGTCAATATAGTCTACCAGTCTATTACTGTACCACAGGTCAATATAGTCTAACTATTACTGTACCACAGGTCAATATAGTCTACCAGTCTATTACTGTACCACAGGTCAATATAGTCTACCAGTCTATTACTGTACCACAGGTCAATATAGTCTACCAGTCTATTACTGTACCACAGGTCAATATAGTCTACCAGTCTATTACTGTACCACAGGTCAATATAGTCTACCAGTCTATTACTGTACCACAGGTCAATATAGTCTACCTATTACTGTACCACAGGTCAATATAGTCTAACTATTACTGTACCACAGGTCAATATAGTCTACCAGTCTATTACTGTACCACAGGTCAATATAGTCTACCAGTCTATTACTGTACCACAGGTCAATATAGTCTACCAGTCTATTACTGTACCACAGGTCAATATAGTCTAACTATTACTGTACCGCAGGTCAATATAGTCTAACTATTACTGTACCACAGGTCAATATAGTCTACCAGTCTATTACTGTACCACAGGTCAATATAGTCTACCAGTCTATTACTGTACCACAGGTCAATATAGTCTACCAGTCTATTACTGTACCACAGGTCAATATAGTCTACCAGTCTATTACTGTACCACAGGTCAATATAGTCTAACTATTACTGTACCACAGGTCAATATAGTCTACCAGTCTATTACTGTACCACAGGTCAATATAGTCTACCAGTCTATTACTGTACCACAGGTCAATATAGTCTACCAGTCTATTACTGTACCACAGGTCAATATAGTCTACCAGGCTATTACTGTACCACAGGTCAATATAGTCTACCAGTCTATTACTGTACCACAGGTCAATATAGTCTACCAGTCTATTACTGTACCACAGGTCAATATAGTCTACCAGTCTATTACTGTACCACAGGTCAATATAGTCTACCAGTCTATTACTGTACCACAGGTCAATATAGTCTACCTATTACTGTACCACAGGTCAATATAGTCTACCAGTCTATTACTGTACCACAGGTCAATATAGTCTACCAGTCTATTACTGTACCACAGGTCAATATAGTCTAACTATTACTGTACCATAGATTAATATAGTCTACCAGTCTATTACTGTACCACAGGTCAATATAGTCTAACTATTACTGTACCACAGGTCAATATAGTCTACCAATCTATTACTGTACCACAGGTCAATATAGTCTACCTATTACTGTACCACAGGTCAATATAGTCTACCAGTCTATTACTGTACCACAGGTCAATATAGTCTACCAGTCTATTACTGTACCACGGGTCAATATAGTCTAACTATTACTGTACCACAGGTCAATATAGTCTACCAGTCTATTACTGTACCACAGGTCAATATAGTCTACCAGTCTATTACTGTACCACAGGTCAATATAGTCTACCAGTCTATTACTGTACCACAGGTCAATATAGTCTAACTATTACTGTACCCCAGGTCAATATAGTCTACCAGTCTATTACTGTACCACAGGTCAATATAGTCTACCAGTCTATTACTGTACCACGGGTCAATATAGTCTAACTATTACTGTACCACAGGTCAATATAGTCTACCAGTCTATTACTGTACCACAGGTCAATATAGTCTACCAGTCTATTACTGTACCACAGGTCAATATAGTCTAACTATTACTGTACCGCAGGTCAATATAGTCTAACTATTACTGTACCACAGGTCAATATAGTCTACCAGTCTATTACTGTACCACAGGTGAATATAGTCTACCAGTCTATTACTGTACCACAGGTCAATATAGTCTACCAGTCTATTACTGTACCACAGGTCAATATAGTCTACCAGTCTATTACTGTACCACAGGTCAATATAGTCTACCAGTCTATTACTGTACCACAGGTCAATATAGTCTAACTATTACTGTACCCCAGGTCAATATAGTCTACCAGTCTATTACTGTACCACAGGTCAATATAGTCTACCAGTCTATTACTGTACCACGGGTCAATATAGTCTAACTATTACTGTACCACAGGTCAATATAGTCTACCAGTCTATTACTGTACCACAGGTCAATATAGTCTACCAGTCTATTACTGTACCACAGGTCAATATAGTCTAACTATTACTGTACCGCAGGTCAATATAGTCTAACTATTACTGTACCACAGGTCAATATAGTCTACCAGTCTATTACTGTACCACAGGTCAATATAGTCTACCAGTCTATTACTGTACCACAGGTGAATATAGTCTACCAGTCTATTACTGTACCACAGGTCAATATAGTCTACCAGTCTATTACTGTACCACAGGTCAATATAGTCTACCAGTCTATTACTGTACCACAGGTCAATATAGTCTAACTATTACTGTACCACAGGTCAATATAGTCTACCAGTCTATTACTGTACCACAGGTCAATATAGTCTACCAGTCTATTACTGTACCACGGGTCAATATAGTCTAACTATTACTGTACCACAGGTCAATATAGTCTACCAGTCTATTACTGTACCACAGGTCAATATAGTCTACCAGTCTATTACTGTACCACGGGTCAATATAGTCTAACTATTACTGTACCACAGGTGAATATAGTCTACCAGTCTATTACTGTACCACAGGTCAATATAGTCTACCAGTCTATTACTGTACCACAGGTCAATATAGTCTACCAGTCTATTACTGTACCACAGGTCAATATAGTCTACCAGTCTATTACTGTACCACGGGTCAATATAGTCCACCAGTCTATTACTGTACCACAGGTCAATATAGTCTAACTATTACTGTACCACAGGTCAATATAGTCTACCAGTCTATTACTGTACCACAGGTCAATATAGTCTACCAGTCTATTACTGTACCACAGGTCAATATAGTCTACCAGTCTATTACTGTACCACAGGTCAATATAGTCTACCAGTCTATTACTGTACCACAGGTCAATATAGTCTACCAGTCTATTACTGTACCACAGGTCAATATAGTCTACCTATTACTGTACCACAGGTCAATATAGTCTACCAGTCTATTACTGTACCACAGGTCAATATAGTCTACCAGTCTATTACTGTACCACAGGTCAATATAGTCTAACTATTACTGTACCATAGATTAATATAGTCTACCAGTCTATTACTGTATCACAGGTCAATATAGTCTAACTATTACTGTACCACAGGTCAATATAGTCTACCAGTCTATTACTGTACCACAGGTCAATATAGTCTACCTATTACTGTACCACAGGTCAATATAGTCTACCTATTACTGTACCACAGGTCAATATAGTCTACCAGTCTATTACTGTACCACAGGTCAATATAGTCTACCAGTCTATTACTGTACCACGGGTCAATATAGTCTAACTATTACTGTACCACAGGTCAATATAGTCTACCAGTCTATTACTGTACCACAGGTCAATATAGTCTACCAGTCTATTACTGTACCACAGGTCAATATAGTCTACCAGTCTATTACTGTACCACAGGTCAATATAGTCTAACTATTACTGTACCACAGGTCAATATAGTCTACCAGTCTATTACTGTACCACAGGTCAATATAGTCTACCAGTCTATTACTGTACCACAGGTCAATATAGTCTACCAGTCTATTACTGTACCGCAGGTCAATATAGTCTAACTATTACTGTACCACAGGTCAATATAGTCTACCAGTCTATCACTGTACCACAGGTGAATATAGTCTACCAGTCTATTACTGTACCACAGGTCAATATAGTCTACCAGTCTATTACTGTACCACAGGTCAATATAGTCTACCAGTCTATTACTGTACCACAGGTCAATATAGTCTAACTATTACTGTACCACAGGTCAATGTAGTCTACCAGTCTATTACTGTACCACAGGTCAATATAGTCTACCAGTCTATTACTGTACCACAGGTCAATATAGTCTACCAGTCTATTACTGTACCACAGGTCAATATAGTCTACCAGTCTATTACTGTACCACAGGTCAATATAGTCTACCAGTCTATTACTGTACCACAGGTCAATATAGTCTACCAGTCTATTACTGTACCACAGGTCAATATAGTCTACCTATGACTGTACCACAGGTCAATATAGTCTAACTATGACTGTACCACGGGTCAATATAGTCTAACTATTACTGTACCACAGGTCAATATAGTCTAACTATTACCGTACCACAGGTCAATATAGTCTAACTATTACTGTACCACAGGTCAATATAGTCTACCAGTCTGTCCATCCTGTCCCCTATCCACCATTCATAGTGACAATATAGTCTACCAGTCTAGCAGTCCATTCTTTCCTCTTTCCATCAATAGTGGATCATTTGTCCAGATCTGCAATTGGCCAACTAGCAATCATACCACAGATAAAAGCACTCAAAGCTGCATCAATATCCAATATGAATCAACAAGAAGAATCAGGAATAGCTGAAAGGCACAACCCAGTGAACACATGAAACACATCTCAGAATGTTCCCCTATTGATGTTGTTTAGGGACAATGCAACTCTCCTAACTAGACTGCAGTAGGCTACAACACCACAATGTAATGAATGACTCTATTATTGTTTTCAAGTGAGTACAAAATTCTACTCTAGGCTGAAGAGAAATGGGATGTGAATGTTTCATTTGGATCAGTAGTGGGTCTAGTCTGGACAGTTGATAAGGATCAGTAGTGGGTCTAGTCTGGACAGTTGATAAGGATCAGTAGTGGGTCTAGTCTGGACAGTTGATAAGGATCAGTAGTGGGTCTAGTCTGGACAGTTGATAAGGATCAGTAGTGGGTCTAATCTGGACAGTTGATAAGGATCAGTAGTGGGTCTAGTATGGACAGTTGATAAGGATCAGCAGTGGGTCTAGTCTGGACAGTTGATAAGGATCAGTAGTGGGTCTAGTCTGAACAGTTGATAAGGATCAGTAGTGGGTCTAGTCTGGACAGTTGATAAGGATCAGTAGTGGGTCTAGTCTGGACAGTTAATAAGGATCAGTAGTGGGTCTAGTCTGGACAGTTGATAAGGATCAGTAGTGGGTCTACTCTGGACAGTTGATAAGGATCAGTAGTGGGTCTATTCTTGAAAGTTGATAATGATCAGTAGTGGATCTACTCTGGACAGTTGATAAGGATCAGTAGTGGGTCTACTCTCTACAGTTTATAAGGATCAGTAGTGGGTCTAGTCTGGACAGTTTATAAGAATAAGTAGTGGGTCTACTCTGGACTGTTTATAAGGATCAGTAGTGGGTCTAGTCTGGACAGTTGATAAGGATCAGTAGTGGGTCTACTCTGGACAGTTGATAAGGATAGGTAGTGGGTCTATTCTTGAAAGTTGATAAGGATCAGTAGTGGATCTACTCTGGACAGTTGATAAGGATCAGTAGTGGGTCTACTCTCTACAGTTTATAAGGATCAGTAGTGGGTCTACTCTGGACAGTTGATAAGGATCAGTAGTGGGTCTAGTCTGGACAGTTGATAAGGATCAGTAGTGGGTCTAGTCTGGACAGTTGATAAGGATCAGTAGTGGGTCTAGTCTGGACAGTTGATGAGGATCAGTAGTGGGTCTAGTCTGGACAGTTGATAAGGATCAGTAGTGGGTCTACTCTGGACAGTTGATAAGGATCAGTAGTGGGTCTATTCTTGAAAGTTGATAAGGATCAGTAGTGGATCTACTCTGGACAGTTGATAAGGATCAGTAGTGGGTCTACTCTCTACAGTTTATAAGGATCAGTAGTGGGTCTAGTCTGGACAGTTTATAAGAATCAGTAGTGGGTCTACTCTGGACTGTTTATAAGGATCAGTAGTGGGTCTAGTCTGGACAGTTGATAAGGATCAGTAGTGGGTCTACTCTGGACAGTTGATAAGGATCAGTAGTGGGTCTATTCTTGAAAGTTGATAAGGATCAGTAGTGGATCTACTCTGGACAGTTGATAAGGATCAGTAGTGGGTCTACTCTCTACAGTTTATAAGGATCAGTAGTGGGTCTACTCTGGACAGTTGATAAGGATCAGTAGTGGGTCTAGTCTGGACAGTTGATAAGGATCAGTAGTGGGTCTATTCTGGACAGTTGATAAGGATCAGTAGTGGGTCTAGTCTGGACAGTTGATAAGGATCAGTAGTGGGTCTAGTCTGGACAGTTGATGAGGATCAGTAGTGGGTCTAGTCTGGACAGTTGATAAGGATCAGTAGTGGATCTACTCTGGACAGTTGATAAGGATCAGTAGTGGGTCTACTCTCTACAGTTTATAAGGATCAGTAGTGGGTCTACTCTGGACAGTTTATAAGGATCAGTAGTGGGTCTACTCTTGAAAGTTGATAAGGATCAGTAGTGGGTCTACTCTGGACAGTTGATAAGGATCAGTAGTGGGTCTACTCTAGACAGTTTATAAGGATCAGTAGTGAGTCCACTCTGGACAGTTGATGAGGATCAGTAGTGGGTCTACTCTCCACAGTTTATTAGAATCAGTAGTGGGTCTACTCTGGACAGTTTATGAGGATCAGTAGTGGGTCTACTCTGGACAGTTGATAAGGATCAGTAGTGGGTCTACTCTGGACAGTTCATAAGGATCAGTAGTGGGTCTACTCTGGACAGTTCATAAGGATCAGTAGTGGGTCTACTCTCTACAGTATAAGGATCAGTAGTGGGTCTACTCTCTACAGTATAAGGATCAGTAGTGGGTCTACTCTGGACAGTCTATAAGGATCAGTAGTGGGTCTACTCTCCACAGTTTAAAAGGATCAGTAGTGGGTCTACTCCGGACAGTTTATAAGGATCAGTAGTGGGTCTACTCTGGACAGTTGATAAGGATCAGTAGTGGGTCTAGTCTGGACAGTTGATAAGGATCAGTAGTGGGTCTAGTCTGGACAGTTGATAAGGATCAGCAGTGGGTCTACTCTGGACAGTTGATAAGTATCAGTAGTGGGTCTAGTCTGGACAGTTTATAAGGATCAGTAGTGGGTCTAGTCTGGACAGGTAATAAGGATCAGTAGTGGGTCTACTCTGGACAGTTGATAAGGATCAGTAGTGGGTCTAGTCTGGACAGTTGATAAGGATCAGTAGTGGGTCTAGTCTGGACAGTTGATAAGGATCAGTAGTGGGTCTAGTCTGGACAGTTAATAATGATCAGTAGTGGGTCTAGTCTGGACAGTTGATAAGGATCAGTAGTGGGTCTAGTCTGGACGGTTGATAAGGATCAGTAGTGGGTCTAGTCTGGACGATTGATAAGGATCAGTAGTGGGTCTACTCTGGACAGTTTATAAGAATTAGTAGTGGGTCTACTCTGGACAGTTGATAAGGATCAGTAGTGGATCTACTCTGGACAGTTGATAAGGATCAGTAGTGGGTCTACTCTCTACAGTTTATAAGGATCAGTAGTGGGTCTAGTCTGGACAGTTTATAAGAATCAGTAGTGGGTCTACTCTGGACTGTTTATAAGGATCAGTAGTGGGTCTAGTCTGGACAGTTGATAAGGATCAGTAGTGGGTCTACTCTGGACAGTTGATAAGGATCAGTAGTGGGTCTATTCTTGAAAGTTGATAAGGATCAGTAGTGGATCTACTCTGGACAGTTGATAAGGATCAGTAGTGCGTCTACTCTCTACAGTTTATAAGGATCAGTAGTGGGTCTACTCTGGACAGTTGATAAGGATCAGTAGTGGGTCTAGTCTGGACAGTTGATAAGGATCAGTAGTGGGTCTATTCTGGACAGTTGATAAGGATCAGTAGTGGGTCTAGTCTGGACAGTTGATAAGGATCAGTAGTGGGTCTAGTCTGGACAGTTGATGAGGATCAGTAGTGGGTCTAGTCTGGACAGTTGATAAGGATCAGTAGTGGATCTACTCTGGACAGTTGATAAGGATCAGTAGTGGGTCTACTCTCTACAGTTTATAAGGATCAGTAGTGGGTCTACTCTGGACAGTTTATAAGGATCAGTAGTGGGTCTACTCTTGAAAGTTGATAAGGATCAGTAGTGGGTCTACTCTGGACAGTTGATAAGGATCAGTAGTGGGTCTACTCTAGACAGTTTATAAGGATCAGTAGTGAGTCCACTCTGGACAGTTGATGAGGATCAGTAGTGGGTCTACTCTCCACAGTTTATTAGAATCAGTAGTGGGTCTACTCTGGACAGTTTATGAGGATCAGTAGTGGGTCTACTCTGGACAGTTGATAAGGATCAGTAGTGGGTCTACTCTGGACAGTTCATAAGGATCAGTAGTGGGTCTACTCTGGACAGTTCATAAGGATCAGTAGTGGGTCTACTCTCTACAGTATAAGGATCAGTAGTGGGTCTACTCTCTACAGTATAAGGATCAGTAGTGGGTCTAATCTGGACAGTCTATAAGGATCAGTAGTGGGTCTACTCTCCACAGTTTAAAAGGATCAGTAGTGGGTCTACTCCGGACAGTTTATAAGGATCAGTAGTGGGTCTACTCTGGACAGTTGATAAGGATCAGTAGTGGGTCTAGTCTGGACAGTTGATAAGGATCAGTAGTGGGTCTAGTCTGGACAGTTGATAAGGATCAGCAGTGGGTCTACTCTGGACAGTTGATAAGTATCAGTAGTGGGTCTAGTCTGGACAGTTTATAAGGATCAGTAGTGGGTCTAGTCTGGACAGGTAATAAGGATCAGTAGTGGGTCTAGTCTGGACAGTTGATAAGGATCAGTAGTGGGTCTAGTCTGGACGGTTGATAAGGATCAGTAGTGGGTCTAGTCTGGACGATTGATAAGGATCAGTAGTGGGTCTACTCTGGACAGTTTATAAGAATTAGTAGTGGGTCTACTCTGGACAGTTGATAAGGATCAGTAGTGGATCTACTCTGGACAGTTGATAAGGATCAGTAGTGGGTCTACTCTCTACAGTTTATAAGGATCAGTAGTGGGTCTAGTCTGGACAGTTTATAAGAATCAGTAGTGGGTCTACTCTGGACTGTTTATAAGGATCAGTAGTGGGTCTAGTCTGGACAGTTGATAAGGATCAGTAGTGGGTCTACTCTGGACAGTTGATAAGGATCAGTAGTGGGTCTATTCTTGAAAGTTGATAAGGATCAGTAGTGGATCTACTCTGGACAGTTGATAAGGATCAGTAGTGCGTCTACTCTCTACAGTTTATAAGGATCAGTAGTGGGTCTACTCTGGACAGTTGATAAGGATCAGTAGTGGGTCTAGTCTGGACAGTTGATAAGGATCAGTAGTGGGTCTATTCTGGACAGTTGATAAGGATCAGTAGTGGGTCTAGTCTGGACAGTTGATAAGGATCAGTAGTGGGTCTAGTCTGGACAGTTGATGAGGATCAGTAGTGGGTCTAGTCTGGACAGTTGATAAGGATCAGTAGTGGATCTACTCTGGACAGTTGATAAGGATCAGTAGTGGGTCTACTCTCTACAGTTTATAAGGATCAGTAGTGGGTCTACTCTGGACAGTTTATAAGGATCAGTAGTGGGTCTACTCTTGAAAGTTGATAAGGATCAGTAGTGGGTCTACTCTGGACAGTTGATAAGGATCAGTAGTGGGTCTACTCTAGACAGTTTATAAGGATCAGTAGTGAGTCCACTCTGGACAGTTGATGAGGATCAGTAGTGGGTCTACTCTCCACAGTTTATTAGAATCAGTAGTGGGTCTACTCTGGACAGTTTATGAGGATCAGTAGTGGGTCTACTCTGGACAGTTGATAAGGATCAGTAGTGGGTCTACTCTGGACAGTTCATAAGGATCAGTAGTGGGTCTACTCTGGACAGTTCATAAGGATCAGTAGTGGGTCTACTCTCTACAGTATAAGGATCAGTAGTGGGTCTACTCTCTACAGTATAAGGATCAGTAGTGGGTCTACTCTGGACAGTCTATAAGGATCAGTAGTGGGTCTACTCTCCACAGTTTAAAAGGATCAGTAGTGGGTCTACTCCGGACAGTTTATAAGGATCAGTAGTGGGTCTACTCTGGACAGTTGATAAGGATCAGTAGTGGGTCTAGTCTGGACAGTTGATAAGGATCAGTAGTGGGTCTAGTCTGGACAGTTGATAAGGATCAGCAGTGGGTCTACTCTGGACAGTTGATAAGTATCAGTAGTGGGTCTAGTCTGGACAGTTTATAAGGATCAGTAGTGGGTCTAGTCTGGACAGGTAATAAGGATCAGTAGTGGGTCTACTCTGGACAGTTGATAAGGATCAGTAGTGGGTCTAGTCTGGACAGTTGATAAGGATCAGTAGTGGGTCTAGTCTGGACAGTTGATAAGGATCAGTAGTGGGTCTAGTCTGGACGGTTGATAAGGATCAGTAGTGGGTCTAGTCTGGACGATTGATAAGGATCAGTAGTGGGTCTACTCTGGACAGTTTATAAGAATTAGTAGTGGGTCTACTCTGGACAGTTGATAAGTATCAGTAGTGGGTCTAGTCTGGACAGTTTATAAGGATCAGTAGTGGGTCTAGTCTGGACAGTTGATAAGGATCAGTGGTGGGTCTACTCTGGACAGTTGATAAGGATCAGTAGTGGGTCTACTCTTGAAAGTTGATAAGGATCAGTAGTGGGTCTACTCTGGACAGTTGATAAGGATCAGTAGTGGGTCTACTCTCTACAGTTTATAAGGATCAGTAGTGAGTCCACTCTGGACAGTTGATAAGGATCAGTAGTGGGTCTACTCTCTACAGTTTATAAGGATCAGTTGTGGGTCTACTCTGGACAGTTGATAAGGATCAGTAGTGGGCCTACTCTCCACAGTTTATAAGGATCAGTAGTGGGTCTAGTCTGGACAGTTGATAAGGATCAGTAGTGGGTCTACTCTGGACAGTTGATAAGGATCAGTTGTGGGCCTACTCTCCACAGTTTATAAGGATCAGTAGTGGGTCTACTCTGGACAGTTTATGAGGATCAGTAGTGGGTCTACTCTGGAGAGCTTATGAGGATCAGTAGTGGGTCTAATCTGGACAGTTTATAAGGATCAGTAGTGGGTCTACTCTGGACAGTTTATAAGGATCAGTAGTGGGTCTACTCTCTACAGTATAAGGATCAGTAGTGGGTCTACTCTGGACAGTCTATAAGGATCAGTAGTGGGTCTACTCTCCACAGTTTATAAGGGTCAGTAGTGGGTCTATTCTCTACAGTTTAAAAGGATCAGTATTGGGTCTACTCTAGACAGTTTATAAGGATCAGTAGTGGGTCTACTCTGGACAGTTGATAAGGATCAGTAGTGGGTCTAGTCTGGACAGTTGATAAGGATCAGTAGTGGGTCTAGTCTGGACAGTTGATAAGGATCAGTAGTGGGTCTAGTATGGACAGTTGATAAGGATCAGCAGTGGGTCTAGTCTGGACAGTTGATAAGGATCAGTAGTGGGTCTAGTCTGAACAGTTGATAAGGATCAGTAGTGGGTCTAGTGTGGACAGTTGATAAGGATCAGTAGTGGGTCTAGTCTGGACAGTTAATAAGGATCAGTAGTGGGTCTAGTCTGGACAGTTGATAAGGATCAGTAGTGGGTCTACTCTGGACAGTTGATAAGGATCAGTAGTGGGTCTATTCTTGAAAGTTGATAAGGATCAGTAGTGGATCTACTCTGGACAGTTGATAAGGATCAGTGGTGGGTCTACTCTCTACAGTTTATAAGGATCAGTTGTGGGTCTACTCTGGACAGTTGATAAGGATCAGTAGTGGGCCTACTCTCCACAGTTTATAAGGATCAGTAGTGGGTCTAGTCTGGACAGTTGATAAGGATCAGTAGTGGGCCTACTCTCCACAGTTTATAAGGATCAGTAGTGGGTCTAGTCTGGACAGTTGATAAGGATCAGTAGTGGGTCTACTCTGGACAGTTGATAAGGATCAGTTGTGGGCCTACTCTCCACAGTTTATAAGGATCAGTAGTGGGTCTACTCTGGACAGTTTATGAGGATCAGTAGTGGGTCTACTCTGGAGAGCTTATGAGGATCAGTAGTGGGTCTAATCTGGACAGTTTATAAGGATCAGTAGTGGGTCTACTCTGGACAGTTTATAAGGATCAGTAGTGGGTCTACTCTCTACAGTATAAGGATCAGTAGTGGGTCTACTCTGGACAGTCTATAAGGATCAGTAGTGGGTCTACTCTCCACAGTTTATAAGGGTCAGTAGTGGGTCTATTCTCTACAGTTTAAAAGGATCAGTATTGGGTCTACTCTAGACAGTTTATAAGGATCAGTAGTGGGTCTACTCTGGACAGTTGATAAGGATCAGTAGTGGGTCTAGTCTGGACAGTTGATAAGGATCAGTAGTGGGTCTAGTCTGGACAGTTGATAAGGATCAGTAGTGGGTCTAGTATGGACAGTTGATAAGGATCAGCAGTGGGTCTACTCTGGACAGTTGATAAGGATCAGTAGTGGGTCTAGTCTGAACAGTTGATAAGGATCAGTAGTGGGTCTAGTGTGGACAGTTGATAAGGATCAGTAGTGGGTCTAGTCTGGACAGTTAATAAGGATCAGTAGTGGGTCTAGTCTGGACAGTTGATAAGGATCAGTAGTGGGTCTACTCTGGACAGTTGATAAGGATCAGTAGTGGGTCTATTCTTGAAAGTTGATAAGGATCAGTAGTGGATCTACTCTGGACAGTTGATAAGGATCAGTAGTGGGTCTACTCTCTACAGTTTATAAGGATCAGTAGTGTGTCTAGTCTGGACAGTTTATAAGAATCAGTAGTGGGTCTACTCTGGACTGTTTATAAGGATCAGTAGTGGGTCTAGTCTGGACAGTTGATAAGGATCAGTAGTGGGTCTACTCTGGACAGTTGATAAGGATCAGTAGTGGGTCTATTCTTGAAAGTTGATAAGGATCAGTAGTGGATCTACTCTGGACAGTTGATAAGGATCAGTATTGGGTCTACTCTAGACAGTTTATAAGGATCAGTAGTGGGTCTACTCTGGACAGTTGATAAGGATCAGTAGTGGGTCTAGTCTGGACAGTTGATAAGGATCAGTAGTGGGTCTAGTCTGGACAGTTGATAAGGATCAATAGTGGGTCTAGTCTGGACAGTTGATGAGGATCAGTAGTGGGTCTAGTCTGGACAGTTGATAAGGATCAGTAGTGGGTCTACTCTGGACAGTTGATAAGGATCAGTAGTGGGTCTATTCTTGAAAGTTGATAAGGATCAGTAGTGGGTCTACTCTGGACAGTTCATAAGGATCAGTAGTGGGTCTACTCTGGACAGTCTATAAGGATCAGTAGTGGGTCTACTCTCCACAGTTTATAAGGGTCAGTAGTGGGTCTATTCTCTACAGTTTAAAAGGATCAGTATTGGGTCTACTCTAGACAGTTTATAAGGATCAGTAGTGGGTCTACTCTGGACAGTTGATAAGGATCAGTAGTGGGTCTAGTCTGGACAGTTGATAAGGATCAGTAGTGGGTCTAATCTGGACAGTTGATAAGGATCAGTAGTGGGTCTAGTATGGACAGTTGATAAGGATCAGCAGTGGGTCTAGTCTGGACAGTTGATAAGGATCAGTAGTGGGTCTAGTCTGAACAGTTGATAAGGATCAGTAGTGGGTCTAGTCTGGACAGTTGATAAGGATCAGTAGTGGGTCTAGTCTGGACAGTTAATAAGGATCAGTAGTGGGTCTAGTCTGGACAGTTGATAAGGATCAGTAGTGGGTCTACTCTGGACAGTTGATAAGGATCAGTAGTGGGTCTATTCTTGAAAGTTGATAAGGATCAGTAGTGGATCTACTCTGGACAGTTGATAAGGATCAGTAGTGGGTCTACTCTCTACAGTTTATAAGGATCAGTAGTGTGTCTAGTCTGGACAGTTTATAAGAATCAGTAGTGGGTCTACTCTGGACTGTTTATAAGGATCAGTAGTGGGTCTAGTCTGGACAGTTGATAAGGATCAGTAGTGGGTCTACTCTGGACAGTTGATAAGGATCAGTAGTGGGTCTATTCTTGAAAGTTGATAAGGATCAGTAGTGGATCTACTCTGGACAGTTGATAAGGATCAGTAGTGGGTCTACTCTCTACAGTTTATAAGGATCAGTAGTGGGTCTACTCTGGACAGTTGATAAGGATCAGTAGTGGGTCTAGTCTGGACAGTTGATAAGGATCAGTAGTGGGTCTAGTCTGGACAGTTGATAAGGATCATTAGTGGGTCTAGTCTGGACAGTTGATGAGGATCAGTAGTGGGTCTAGTCTGGACAGTTGATAAGGATCAGTAGTGGGTCTACTCTGGACAGTTGATAAGGATCAGTAGTGGGTCTATTGTTGAAAGTTGATAAGGATCAGTAGTGGATCTACTCTGGACAGTTGATAAGGATCAGTAGTGGGTCTACTCTCTACAGTTTATAAGGATCAGTAGTGGGTCTACTCTGGACAGTTTATAAGGATCAGTAGTGGGTCTACTCTTGAAAGTTGATAAGGATCAGTAGTGGGTCTACTCTGGACAGTTGATAAGGATCAGTAGTGGGTCTACTCTAGACAGTTTATAAGGATCAGTAGTGAGTCCACTCTGGACAGTTGATGAGGATCAGTAGTGGGTCTACTCTCCACAGTTTATTAGAATCAGTAGTGGGTCTACTCTGGACAGTTTATGAGGATCAGTAGTGGGTCTACTCTGGACAGTTGATAAGGATCAGTAGTGGGTCTACTCTGGACAGTTCATAAGGATCAGTAGTGGGTCTACTCTGGACAGTTCATAAGGATCAGTAGTGGGTCTACTCTCTACAGTATAAGGATCAGTAGTGGGTCTACTCTCTACAGTATAAGGATCAGTAGTGGGTCTACTCTGGACAGTCTATAAGGATCAGTAGTGGGTCTACTCTCCACAGTTTAAAAGGATCAGTAGTGGGTCTAATCCGGACAGTTTATAAGGATCAGTAGTGGGTCTACTCTGGACAGTTGATAAGGATCAGTAGTGGGTCTAGTCTGGACAGTTGATAAGGATCAGTAGTGGGTCTAGTCTGGACAGTTGATAAGGATCAGCAGTGGGTCTACTCTGGACAGTTGATAAGGATCAGTAGTGGGTCTAATCTGGACAGTTGATAAGGATCAGTAGTGGGTCTAGTCTGGACAGGTAATAAGGATCAGTAGTGGGTCTACTCTGGACAGTTGATAAGGATCAGTAGTGGGTCTAGTCTGGACAGTTGATAAGGATCAGTAGTGGGTCTAGTCTGGACAGTTGATAAGGATCAGTAGTGGGTCTAGTCTGGACAGTTAATAATGATCAGTAGTGGGTCTAGTCTGGACAGTTGATAAGGATCAGTAGTGGGTCTAGTCTGGACGGTTGATAAGGATCAGTAGTGGGTCTAGTCTGGACGATTGATAAGGATCAGTAGTGGGTCTAGTCTGGACGGTTAATAAGGATCACTAGTGGGTCTAGTCTGGACGGTTGATAAGGATCAGTAGTGGGTCTACTCTGGACAGTTGATAAGGATCAGTAGTGGGTCTACTCTGGACAGTTGATAAGGATCAGTAGTGGGTCTACTCTGGACAGTTGATAAGGATCAGTAGTGGGTCTAGTCTGGACAGTTGATAAGGATCAGTAGTGGGTCTAATCTGGACAGTTGATAAGGATCAGTAGTGGGTCTAGTATGGACAGTTGATAAGGATCAGCAGTGGGTCTAGTCTGGACAGTTGATAAGGATCAGTAGTGGGTCTAGTCTGAACAGTTGATAAGGATCAGTAGTGGGTCTAGTCTGGACAGTTGATAAGGATCAGTAGTGGGTCTAGTCTGGACAGTTAATAAGGATCAGTAGTGGGTCTAGTCTGGACAGTTGATAAGGATCAGTAGTGGGTCTACTCTGGACAGTTGATAAGGATCAGTAGTGGGTCTATTCTTGAAAGTTGATAAGGATCAGTAGTGGATCTACTCTGGACAGTTGATAAGGATCAGTAGTGGGTCTACTCTCTACAGTTTATAAGGATCAGTAGTGGGTCTAGTCTGGACAGTTTATAAGAATCAGTAGTGGGTCTACTCTGGACTGTTTATAAGGATCAGTAGTGGGTCTAGTCTGGACAGTTGATAAGGATCAGTAGTGGGTCTACTCTGGACAGTTGATAAGGATCAGTAGTGGGTCTATTCTTGAAAGTTGATAAGGATCAGTAGTGGATCTACTCTGGACAGTTGATAAGGATCAGTAGTGGGTCTACTCTCTACAGTTTATAAGGATCAGTAGTGGGTCTACTCTGGACAGTTGATAAGGATCAGTAGTGGGTCTAGTCTGGACAGTTGATAAGGATCAGTAGTGGGTCTAGTCTGGACAGTTGATAAGGATCAGTAGTGGGTCTAATCTGGACAGTTGATAAGGATCAGTAGTGGGTCTAGTATGGACAGTTGATAAGGATCAGCAGTGGGTCTAGTCTGGACAGTTGATAAGGATCAGTAGTGGGTCTAGTCTGAACAGTTGATAAGGATCAGTAGTGGGTCTAGTCTGGACAGTTGATAAGGATCAGTAGTGGGTCTAGTCTGGACAGTTAATAAGGATCAGTAGTGGGTCTAGTCTGGACAGTTGATAAGGATCAGTAGTGGGTCTACTCTGGACAGTTGATAAGGATCAGTAGTGGGTCTATTCTTGAAAGTTGATAAGGATCAGTAGTGGATCTACTCTGGACAGTTGATAAGGATCAGTAGTGGGTCTACTCTCTACAGTTTATAAGGATCAGTAGTGGGTCTAGTCTGGACAGTTTATAAGAATCAGTAGTGGGTCTACTCTGGACTGTTTATAAGGATCAGTAGTGGGTCTAGTCTGGACAGTTGATAAGGATCAGTAGTGGGTCTACTCTGGACAGTTGATAAGGATCAGTAGTGGGTCTATTCTTGAAAGTTGATAAGGATCAGTAGTGGATCTACTCTGGACAGTTGATAAGGATCAGTAGTGGGTCTACTCTCTACAGTTTATAAGGATCAGTAGTGGGTCTACTCTGGACAGTTGATAAGGATCAGTAGTGGGTCTAGTCTGGACAGTTGATAAGGATCAGTAGTGGGTCTAGTCTGGACAGTTGATAAGGATCAGTAGTGGGTCTAGTCTGGACAGTTGATGAGGATCAGTAGTGGGTCTAGTCTGGACAGTTGATAAGGATCAGTAGTGGGTCTACTCTGGACAGTTGATAAGGATCAGTAGTGGGTCTATTGTTGAAAGTTGATAAGGATCAGTAGTGGATCTACTCTGGACAGTTGATAAGGATCAGTAGTGGGTCTACTCTCTACAGTTTATAAGGATCAGTAGTGGGTCTACTCTGGACAGTTTATAAGGATCAGTAGTGGGTCTACTCTTGAAAGTTGATAAGGATCAGTAGTGGGTCTACTCTGGACAGTTGATAAGGATCAGTAGTGGGTCTACTCTAGACAGTTTATAAGGATCAGTAGTGAGTCCACTCTGGACAGTTGATGAGGATCAGTAGTGGGTCTACTCTCTACAGTATAAGGATCAGTAGTGGGTCTACTCTGGACAGTTCATAAGGATCAGTAGTGGGTCTACTCTCTACAGTATAAGGATCAGTAGTGGGTCTACTCTCTACAGTATAAGGATCAGTAGTGGGTCTACTCTGGACAGTCTATAAGGATCAGTAGTGGGTCTACTCTCCACAGTTTAAAAGGATCAGTAGTGGGTCTAATCCGGACAGTTTATAAGGATCAGTAGTGGGTCTACTCTGGACAGTTGATAAGGATCAGTAGTGGGTCTAGTCTGGACAGTTGATAAGGATCAGTAGTGGGTCTAGTCTGGACAGTTGATAAGGATCAGCAGTGGGTCTACTCTGGACAGTTGATAAGGATCAGTAGTGGGTCTAATCTGGACAGTTGATAAGGATCAGTAGTGGGTCTAGTCTGGACAGGTAATAAGGATCAGTAGTGGGTCTACTCTGGACAGTTGATAAGGATCAGTAGTGGGTCTAGTCTGGACAGTTGATAAGGATCAGTAGTGGGTCTAGTCTGGACAGTTGATAAGGATCAGTAGTGGGTCTAGTCTGGACAGTTAATAATGATCAGTAGTGGGTCTAGTCTGGACAGTTGATAAGGATCAGTAGTGGGTCTAGTCTGGACGGTCGATAAGGATCAGTAGTGGGTCTAGTCTGGACGATTGATAAGGATCAGTAGTGGGTCTAGTCTGGACGGTTAATAAGGATCACTAGTGGGTCTAGTCTGGACGGTTGATAAGGATCAGTAGTGGGTCTACTCTGGACAGTTGATAAGGATCAGTAGTGGGTCTACTCTGGACAGTTGATAAGGATCAGTAGTGGGTCTACTCTGGACAGTTGATAAGGATCAGTAGTGGGTCTACTCTCTACAGTATAAGGATCAGTAGTGGGTCTACTCTGGACAGTCTATAAGGATCAGTAGTGGGTCTACTCTCCACAGTTTATAAGGGTCAGTAGTGGGTCTATTCTCTACAGTTTAAAAGGATCAGTATTGGGTCTACTCTAGACAGTTTATAAGGATCGGTAGTGGGTCTACTCTGGACAGTTGATACGGATCAGTAGTGGGTCTAGTCTGGACAGTTGATAAGGATCAGTAGTGGGTCTAGTCTGGACAGTTGATAAGGATCAGCAGTGGGTCTACCCTGGACAGTTGATAAGGATCAGTAGTGGGTCTAATCTGGACAGTTGATAAGGATCAGTAGTGGGTCTAGTCTGGACAAGTAATAAGGATCAGTAGTGGGTCTACTCTGGACAGTTGATAAGGATCAGTAGTGGGTCTAGTCTGGACAGTTGATAAGGATCAGTAGTGGGTCTAGTCTGGACAGTTGATAAGGATCAGTAGTGGGTCTAGTCTGGACAGTTAATAAGGATCAGTAGTGGGTCTAGTCTGGACAGTCGATAAGGATCAGTAGTGGGTCTAGTTTGGACGGTTGATAAGGATCAGTAGTGAGTCTGGACGGTTGATAAGGATCAGTAGTGGGTCTAGTCTGGACGGTTAATAAGGATCACTAGTGGGTCTAGTCTGGACGGTTGATAAGAATCAGTAGTGGGTCTAGTCTGGACAGTTGATAAGGATCAGTAGTGGGTCTACTCTGGACAGTTGATAAGGATCAGTAGTGGGTCTACTCTGGACAGTTGATAAGGATCAGTAGTGGGTCTACTCTGGACAGTTGATAAGGATCAGTAGTGGGTCTACTCTGGACAGTTTATGAGGATCAGTAGTGGGCCTACTCTCCACAGTTTATAAGGATCAGTAGTGGGTCTGCTCTGGACAGTTTATAAGGATCAGTATTGGGTCTATTCTGGACAGTCTATAAGGATCAGTAGTGGGCCTACTCTCCACAGTTTATAAGGATCAGTAGTGGGTCTGCTCTGGACAGTTTATAAGGATCAGTATTGGGTCTATTCTGGACAGTCTATAAGGATCAGTAGTGGGTCTACTCTCCACAGTTTATAAGGATCAGTAGTAGGTCTACTCTGGACAGTTTATGAGGATCAGTAGTGGGTCTACTCTGGACGGTTTATGAGGATCAGTAGTGGGTCTACTCTGGACAGTTTATGAGGATCAGTAGTGGGCCTACTCTCCACAGTTTATAAGGATCAGTAGTGGGTCTGCTCTGGACAGTTTATAAGGATCAGTATTGGGTCTATTCTGGACAGTCTATAAGGATCAGTAGTGGGCCTACTCTCCACAGTTTATAAGGATCAGTAGTGGGTCTGCTCTGGACAGTTTATAAGGATCAGTATTGGGTCTATTCTGGACAGTCTATAAGGATCAGTAGTGGGTCTACTCTCCACAGTTTATAAGGGTCAGTAGTGGGTATATTCTCTACAGTTTAAAAGGATCAGTAGTGGGTCTAGTCTGGACAGTTTATAAGGATCAGTAGATTGGATCCCAGCCGGAGAACCAAAACAATGTCGCCGTAAAAGGGGCAGACGAAACGGTCTTCTGGTCAGGCTCCGGAGACGGGCACATCGCACACCGCTCCCGAGCATACTACTCGCCAATGTCCAGTCTCTTGACAACAAGGTTGATGAAATCCGAGCAAGGGTAGCATTCCATTGCTGATTCGGTGAGCGAGTTTATTAGCAAGTGCATCAGCGATGTCGTACCCACAGCAACTATTAAAACATTCCCAAACCAGAAACCGTGGATTGATGGCAGCATTCGCTCGAAACTGAAAGCACGAACCACTGCTTTTACCCAGGACAAGGTGACCGGAAACATGACCGAATAGTGTAGCTATTCCTTCCACAAGGCAATCAAACAAGCTAAGCGTCAGTGTAGAGACAAAGTAGAGTCGCAATTCAACGGCTCAGATACAAGAGGTATGTGGCAGGGTCTACAGTCAATCACGGATTACAAAAAGAAAACCAGCCCCGTCGTGAACCAGGATGTCTTGCTCCCAGACAGACTAAACAACTTCTTTGCTCGCTTTGAGGACAATACAGTGCCACTGACATGGCCCACTATCAAAATCTTGCGGACTCTCCTTCACTGCAGCCGAGTAAAACATTTAAACATGTTAACTCTCGCAAGGCTGGAGGCCCAGACGGCATCCCCAGCCGCGTCCTCAGAGCATGCGCAGACCAGCTGGCTGGTGTGTTTACAGACATAATCAATCCTTATCCCAGTCTGCTGTTCCCACATGCTTCAAGAGGGCCACCATTGTCCCTGTTCCCAAGAAAGCTAAGGTAACTGAGCTAAACGACTACCGCCCCGTAGCAATCACTTCCATCATCATGAATTGCTTTGAGAGACGAGTCAAGGACCATATCAACTCCACCCTACCTGACACCCTAGACCCACTCCAATTTGCTTACCACCCAAATAGGTCCACAGACAACGCAATCGCCATCACACTGCACACTGCCCTAACCCATCTGGACAAGAGGAATACCTATGTGAGAATGCTGTTCATCGACTACAGCTCAGCATTTAACACCATTGTACCCTCCAAAACGTATCATCAAGCTCAAGACCTTGGGTCTCGACCCCGCCCTGTGCAACTGGGTACTGGACTTCCTGACGGGCCGTCCCCAGGTAGTGAGTGTAGGTAACAACATCTCCACCCCGCTGATCCTCAACACTGGGGCCCCACAAGAGTGCGTTCTGAGCCCTCTCCTGTACTCCCTGTTCACCCATGACTGCGTGGCCATGCACGCCTCCAACTCAATCATCAAGTTTTCAGACGACACTACAGTGGTAGACTTGATTACCAACAACGACGAGACGGCCTACAGGGAGGAGGTGAGGGCCCTCGGAGTGTGGTGTCAGGAAAATAACCTCACACTCAACGTCAACAAAACAAAGGAGATGATTGTGGACTTCAGGAAACAGTCGAGGGAGCACCCCCCTATCCACATCGAAGGGACAGTAGTGGAGAGGGTAGTAAGTTTTAAGTTCATCGGTGTACACATCACGGACAAACTGAATTTGTCCACCCACACAGACCGCATGGTGAAGAAGGCGCATCAGTGCCTATTCAACCTCAGGAGGCTGAAGAAATTCAGCTTGTCACCAAAAACAGTCACAAACATTTACAGATGCACAATCGAGAGCATCCTGTCGGGCTGTAACACCGCCTGGTACGGCAACAGCTCAGCCCACAACTGTAAGGCTCTCCAGAGGGTAGTGAGGTCTGCACAACGCATCACCGAGGGCAAACTACCTGCCTTCCAGGACACCTACACCACCCGATGTCACAGGAAGGCCATAAAGATCATCAAGGACAACAACCACCCGAGCCACTGCCTGTTCACCCCGCTATCATCCAGAAGGCGAGGTCAGTACAGGTGCATCAAAGCAGGGACCGAGAGACTGAAAAACAGCTTCTATCTCAAGGCCACCAGACTGTTAAACAGCCACCACTAACATTGAGTGGCTGCTGCCAACATACTGACTCAACTCCATCCACTTTAATAATGGAAAAATGTATGTAAAAATGTATCACTAGCCACTTTAAACAATGCCACTTAAAATAATGTTTACATACCCTACATTACTCATCTCATATGTATATACTGTACCCTATACCATCTACAGCATCTTGCCATCTTTATGTAATACATGTATCACTAGCCACTTTAAACTATGCCACTTTATGTTTATATACCCTACATCACTCATCTCATATGTATATACTGTACTCTATACCATCTACTGCATCTTGCCTATGCCGTTCTGTTCCATCACTCATTCATATATCTTTATGTACATATTCTTCATCCCTTTACACTTGTGTGAATAAGGTAGTTAGTTGTTGTGGAATTGTTAGGTTAGATTACTTGTTGGTTATTACTGCATTGTCGGAACTAGAAGCACAATTATTTCGCTACACTCGCATTAACGTCTGCTAACCATGTGTATGTGACAAATAAAATTTGATTTGATTTGAACTACTGAACATAACGCGCCAATGTAATCTGAGATTTTTGTATATAAATATGAACTTTATCGAACAAAACATACATGTATTGTGTAACATGAAGTCCTGAGTGTCATCTGATGAAGATCATCAAAGGTTAGTGATTAATTTTATCTCTATTTCTGCTTTTTGTGACTCCTCTCTTTGGCTGGAAAAATGGCTGTGTTTTTCTGTGACTAGGCACTCACCTATGGTGTATAATACTTATATGTTTGAGGAATTGTAATTATGAGATTTCTGTTGTTTGAATTTGGCGCCCTGCACTTTCACTGGCTGTTGTCATATTGATCCCGGTAGCGGGATTTCAGCCTTAAGAAGTTTTAAGAAGGAAAGAAATTCCACAAATGAACTTTTAACAAGGCACACCTGTTAATTGAAAGGCATTCCAGGTGACTACCTCATGAAGCTGGTTGAGAGAATTCCAAGATATTGCAAAGCAAAGCGTGGCTACTTTGAAGAATCTGAAATATATTCTGATTTGTTTAACACTTTTTTGGTTACTACATGATTCCCATATATATATATATATATATATATATATATATATATATATATATATATATATATATATCTGAGCCGCTATATATATAGATATATATATATTATATATTATATATATATTATTTATATATACATTTTGAACAGAATTTGATAGAATTATCTATTTTGGATGCAATTTGAATGGAATTGTTGGAGAGAGAAAGACTGACAGCATGCCACCCTGTGCACTGATTTAAAGCAACAATATTCAAGAGATATGCAGTTTTAAAACTATACAGCTGAAGCTACATTTTTGCTATTAAAAAGTAAGGTAACCACGGGAAAACGCAGATGGAGATGTGTAAATTAGCCACGCATCCAGTCATTATATTACTCTACCATATACTGCAGGAGATGTAGGGATCACAATGGAAAAAGACAGACTTGTGCAATCCCTGTCACTTTTAAATTATTTGTAAATAAGTCTTTTTTATTTGTTACTGACAAATAAAAAATCAATCCAAACTGTGCAGCAGCAATTTAATAAACGGGAAGAGACATCTGTTACAAAACACCAAAACGTTTAATGACATTCAGAGATTGTCAAGCCGAGCCTTCTATACTGGGTAAGACTATAAATGTAGGGAGGGGTGTATTTTCTGTTTGTCCAAATTGTGGTGTTGAAAACGCAAACCATGATATTACAGTTTTTCCCAATTGTTTACACACTAAAACTGTCCCATGAGGCCCAATGACCTGAAACTGTGACTAATTTAGCAGAACCAGACACCAAATCTGCAATACTACTGGCACATGTTTTGCTTTACACTCAGATTGCAATTCTATAATAAACATTTGGCAAAACACAACACACAATTCTCTACCTTTGGCACTACCTTCACAAATCTCTTGTGTGAAAATGAAAAGCAACACTGTTCAACAAGCTAAGCTCTATTATCAATTAGTCCCTTTCACTCTTCACATGGGCAAACACTAATTGCGTAAATGTTCACTTTGCAATCAGACCTTTGGTATGGATAAAAAGGCCACATGCGAGTACACCTGTGTTTAGAGAACAATGGAAGCAAACGTGGCAGAGAGAAGTGGAGGTTGGTGCACAGTTGGGGGTAGAGGTGGAGGTGGGTGCACAGTTGGGGGTAGAGGTGGAGGTGGGTGCACAGTTGGAGGTAGAGGTGGAGGTGGGGGCATAGTTGGAGGTAGAGGTGGAGGTGGGGGGACAGTTGGGGGTAGAGGTGGAGGTGGGGGTACAGTTGGAGGTAGAGGTGGAGGTGGGGGCATAGTTGGAGGTAGAGGTGGAGGTGGGGGTACAGTTGGGGGTAGAGGTGGGGGTAGAGGTGGAGGTGGGGGGACAGTTGGGGGTAGAGGTGGAGGTGGGGGGACAGTTGGGGGTAGAGGTGGAGGTGGGGGGACAGTTGGGGGTAGAGGTGGAGGTGGGGGTACAGTTGGGGGTAGAGGTGGGGGTAGAGGTGGAGGGACAGTTGGGGGTAGAGGTGGAGGTGGGGGGACAGTTGGGGGTAGAGGTGGGGGGTACAGTTGGGGGTAGAAGTGGAGGTGGGTGCACAGTTGGGGTAGAGGTGGAGGTGGGGGGACAGTTGGGGGTAGAGGTGGAGGTGGGGGGACAGTTGGGGGTAGAGGTGGAGGTGGGGGTACAGTTGGGGGTGGAGGTGGGGGGTACAGTTGGGGGTAGAGGTGGAGGTGGGGGCATAGTTGGAGGTAGAGGTGGAGGTGGGGGGGCAGTTGGGGGTAGAGGTGGAGGTGGGGGTACAGTTGGGGGTAGAGGTGGGGGTAGAGGTGGAGGTGGGGGGACAGTTGGGGGTAGAGGTGGAGGTGGGGGTACAGTTGGGGGTAGAGGTGGAGGTGGGGGCATAGTTGGAGGTAGAGGTGGAGGTGGGGGCATAGTTGGAGGTAGAGGTGGAGGTGGGGAGACAGTTGGGGGTAGAGGTGGAGGTGGGGGTACAGTTGGGGGTAGAGGTGGGGGTAGAGGTGGAGGTGGGGGGACAGTTGGGGGTAGAGGTGGAGGTGGGGGTACAGTTGGGGGTAGAGGTGGGGGTAGAGGTGGAGGTGGGGGGACAGTTGGGGGTAGAGGTGGAGGTGGGGGCATAGTTGGAGGTAGAGGTGGAGGTGGGGGCATAGTTGGAGGTAGTGGAGGTGGGGGTACAGTTGGGGGTAGAGGTGGAGGTGGGGGTACAGTTGGGGGTAGAGGTGGAGGTGGGGGTACAGTTGGAGGTAGAGGTGGAGGTGGGGGTGGAGGTGGGGGCACAGTTGGGGGTAGAGGTGGAGGTGGGTGCACAGTTGGGGGTAGAGGTGGAGGTGGGGGTACAGTTGGAGGTAGAGGTGGAGGTGGGGGGACAGTTGGGGGTAGAGGTGGAGGTGAGGGGACAGTTGGGGGTAGAGGTGGAGGTGGGGGTACAGTTGGGCGTAGAGGTGGAGGTGGGGGCACAGTTGGGGGTGGAGGTGGGGGTAGAGGTGGAGGTGGGGGCATAGTTGGAGGTAGAGGTGGAGGTGGGTGCACAGTTGGGGGTAGAGGTGGGGGTGGGGGTACAGTTGGGGGTAGAGGTGGAGGTGGGGGTACAGTTGGGGGTAGAGGTGGGGGTGGGGGTACAGTTGGGGGTAGAGGTGGGGGTGGGGGTGGAGGTGGGGGCACAGTTGGGGGTGGAGGTGGGGGCAGAGGTGGGGGACAGTTGGGGGTGGAGGTGGAGGTGGGGGCACAGTTGGGGGTAGAGGCTCAAGTTGGGGATGGAGGAAGACCAAGAACAAGGAGAGTGGTCTCTGAGGAATTTCGGGCGACTCTGCTGGACCATGTGGCCAATCTGAGCCGCTTCACCGTAGCATTCATCTTCCGGACGTTCCAAAACGAGAAGAGGTTTGTACTGCAGACATTGGACCTCTCTACTACCTTTGCTACTTGACAGTAGAACAATGTAAAGCACCGTAAAGACTTTAGATTCCAATACATACTGTAGGAGTTGGAACAGCCCCCCCCCCCCAGTCAATTTTGATCTATCCCTTACTGCTTCTTGTCACAACCTTCATGATGAGACCCTCAGAGGGCCTCGGTAAGATGACAGTAGTCCTGTGTCCAGTGGGGTGGTAATTGGCCGTAATTAAGGCATCTCCACGCAATACAAAATTTTAAATAAATCAAATATAAGTCATCATAATAAATGATAGATATGTGGCGGGTAGCCTAGTGGTTAGAGCGTTGGACTAGTAACCGAAAGGTTGCTAGATCGAATCCCCGAGCTGACTAGGTAAAAATCTGTCGTTCTACCCCCAAACAAGGCAGTTAACCCACTGTTCCCCGGTAGGCCGTCATTGTAAATAAGAATTTGTTCTAAACTGACTTGCCTAGTTAAATAAAGGTCAATAATAAAATAAATCCTGTAAATCCTGATTTTATAGTAAGAAGAATATAATTTATCTGAATAATTTTCCCATTCTGGATGGAGTGCGCATGTGAAGTGGCTACATATGTTGAGTGTAAAAGTGATCATTTGAAACATGTCCTAAATGCTAGATAGTTATTTGGCAACTTATAATGTGAGGGGAGGAGAGGAAGAGAGAGAGAGGGAGAGGAGAGGAGGAGAGGGAGAGGAGGAGAGAGGAGAGGAGGAGGAGAGACGGGGAGGAGAGGAGGAGAGAGAGAGGGAGAGGAGAGGAGGAGAGGGAGAGGAGGAGAGAGGAGAGGAGGAGGAGAGAGGGGGAGGAGAGGAGGAGAGAGGAGAGGAGGAAGAGGAGAGAGGAGAGGAGAGGAGAGAGGGAGAGGAGGAAGAGGAGAGAGGGCCCAGTACCACCACTGCGTTGATAGGAGATGTATTTATTTTTAAGCTCATTTGCAGTTTTTATGATAATATTTGTAATATATATAGGCTATTAATGATTTTGAGAAAAGTTGTGAAAAAAAAAAACTATTGTTCTCAAGCTGATCACCCATCCATATGCGCTCAAATAGGAAATGGAGGCCGCTTTCCCGCGGGGTTCACTTTATGCCTTGGGCTATCCAACCCTGTTCCTGTAGCTACCCAGTACTCTGTATGCCTTGGGCTATCCAACCCTGTTCCTGTAGCTACCCAGTACTCTGTATGCCTTGGGCTATCCAACCTAGTTCCTGTAGCTACCCAGTACTCTGTATGCCTTGGGCTATCCAACCCTGTTCCTGTATCTACCCAGTACTCTGTATGCCTTGGGCTATCCAACCCTGTTCCTGTAGCTACCCAGTACTCTGTATGCCTTGGGCTATCCAACCTAGTTCCTGTAGCTACCCAGTACTCTGTATGCCTTGGGCTATCCAACCTTGTTCCTGTAGCTACCCAGTACTCTGTGTGCCTTGGGCTATCCAACCATGTTCCTGTAGCTACCCAGTACTCTGTATGCCTTGGGCTATCCAACCTTGTTCCTGTAGCTACCCAGTACTCTGTATGCCTTGGGCTATCCAACCATGTTCCTGTAGCTACCCAGTACTCTGTATGCCTTGGGCTATCCAACCATGTTCCTGTAGCTACCCAGTACTCTGTATGCCTTGGGCTATCCAACCCTGTTCTTGTAGCTACCCAGTACTCTGTATGCCTTGGGCTATCCAACCCTGTTCCTGTAGCTACCCAGTACTCTGTATGCCTTGGGCTATCCAACCATGTTCCTGTAGCTACCCAGTACTCTGTATGCCTTGGGCTATCCAACCCTGTTCCTGTAGCTACCCAGTACTCTGTATGCCTTGGGCTATCCAACCCTGTTCCTGTAGATACCCAGTACTCTGTATGCCTTGGGCTATCCAACCCTGTTCCTGTAGCTACCCAGTACTCTGTATGCCTTGGGCTATCCAACCATGTTCCTGTAGCTACCCAGTACTCTGTATGCCTTGGGCTATCCAACCCTGTTCCTGTAGCTACCCAGTACTCTGTATGCCTTGGGCTATCCAACCCTGTTCCTGTAGCTACCCAGTACTCTGTATGCCTTGGGCTATCCAACCCTGTTCCTGTAGCTACCCAGTACTCTGTATGCCTTGGGCTATCCAACCATGTTCCTGTAGCTACCCAGTACTCTGTATGCCTTGGGCTATCCAACCCTGTTCCTGTAGCTACCCAGTACTCTGTATGCCTTGGGCTATCCAACCCTGTTCCTGTAGCTACCCAGTACTCTGTATGCCTTGGGCTATCCAACCCTGTTCCTGTAGATACCCAGTACTCTGTATGCCTTGGGCTATCCAACCTTGTTCCTGTAGCTACCCAGTGCTTAATTTTGCGAAACCAAATTAAGTCTGTTCAGGAACATCGATAGTAACATGTTTTATCATGACAAAATGTATTTCATTAAAATGACAGCCCCTCTCTCTGCCGGAGAAAGGAATGAAGGAGAGAGAGGAGGACATGGAAACATCACGGTGGAGGATTTCTGTAGCTAAAGGTAATAGTGTCACCCTATTCATTATTAAAATAAAATGCCCCGTTTACTAGACTATTCAAAATTAAATACAAATTCACTATAATTGTAGGCTCTGTAAACCTCCCTACATAGTCAATGAACCAACAGCATAGCCCCCCCCCTACACAGTCAATGAACCAACAGCATAGCCCCCCCTACACAGTCAATTAACCAACAACATAGCGCCCCCCCCCCCCCTACACAGTCAATGAACCAACAGCATAGCCCCCCCCCCCTACACAGTCAATGAACCAACAGCATAGCCACCCCCCTGCATAGTCATTGAACCAACAGCATAGCCCAGGTCTATACGTTCTCTCCCAGACTCATGGAAGTGATTACTAGAATGAATTTCATTTTGAGTATAATGTGCCTTTGGAAAGTATTCAGACCCATTGACTTTTTCCACATTTTGTTACGTTACAGCCTTATTCTAAAATTGATTAAATGATATATTTTTTACGTATCTGAACAGGTTTTTATATTTTTTTGCAAATTTATACAAATAACAAAAACTGAAATACCTTTATTTACATCAGTATTCAGACCCTTTCCTGTGAGACTCGAAATTGAGCTCAGGTGCATCCTGTTTCCATTGATCATCCTTGAGATGTTTCTACAACTTGATTAGACCTGTGAAAAATGTAATTGATTGGACATGATTTGGAAAGGCACAAACATGTATATATATAAGGTCCCACGGTTGACAGTGTATGGTCAGAGCAAAAACCAAGCCATGAGTGGAAGTTATTGTCCGTAGAGCTCCGAGACAGGATTGTGTCGAGGCACAGATCTGGGGAAGGATACCAAAACATTTATGCAGCATTGTAGGTCCACAAGAACCCAGTGGCCTCCATCATTCTTAAATGGAAGAAGTTTGGAATCACCCAGATTCTTCCCAGAGCTGGCTTCCTGGCCAAACTGTGCAATCGGGGGAGAAGGGCCTTGGTCAGGGTGGTGACCAAGAACCCTATGGTCACTCTGACAGAGCTCCAGAGTTCCTCTGTGGAGATGTGAGAACCTTCCAGAAGAACAACCATCTCCGCAGCACTCAACCAATCAGGCCTTTGTGGTAGAGTGGCCAGACGAAAGCCACTCCTCAAACAGGCACATGACAGCCGGCTTAGAATATGCCAAAAGGCAGCTAATGGACTCTCAGACCATGAGAAACAATTTTCTCTGGACTGATGAAACCAAGATTGAAGTCTTTGCCCTGAATGCCAAACATCACGTCTGGAGGAAACATGGCACTATGGGGATTTTTTTCAATGGCAGGGACTAGCAGACTAGTCAGGATCAAGGGAACGATGAACAGTGCAAAGTACAGAGAGATCCTTGATGAAAATCTGCTTCAGAGTGCTACAGGACGGTAGATCTCCAGGAAGAGGGTTGGACTGATAACCTACAGGACGGTAGATCTCCAGGAAGTGGGTTGGGCTGATAACCTACAGGACGGTAGTTCTCCAGGAAGAGGGTTGAACTAAGAACCTACAGGACGGTAGATCTCCAGGAAGAGGGTTGGGCTGAGAACCTACAGGACGGTAGATCTCCAGGAAGAGTTTTGGGCAGCACTGTGTTAGAGGGACAATAAAGTCCTGAGACCATTAGCGACCTGATGATCGTTAGCGAGCTAGGGTACCACTACCGACGCATAACCAGAGTGGATGAGTAAAGATTAACGTGAGGTCACATGGAATTTGACCTGTGAAGGGGGATCTAGCCCTTCACAACCCTCCACCCAGGAAGCATGTAATGCCGTTGTCAAGGCCATAGACAGTCACCGCAGAGCGCCGGGGAAATGGAAGTTGACACCTTTTCCTTTTTTTTTTTTCATCTCTATCCAACCAGATGACCTCTTCACATCCACCTGGTGTTGTCTGCCCCATGAGGCCTTCTGCCTGTCCACCTTCTTTATCCCTCTCTATTCTCCCTCTCTCTCCCCTCCTCCTCTCCCCTCCCTCCCTCCCCTCTCAACTCTCCCCTCCCCTCTCAACTCTCCCCTCCCCTCCCCTCTCAACTCTCCCCTCCCCTCTCAACTCAACTCTCCCCTCCCCTCTCAACTCAACTCAACCCTCCCCTCTCAACTCAACTCTCCCCTCCCCTCTCAACTCAACTCAACCCTCCCCTCTCAACTCAACTCAACCCTCCCCTCTCAACTCAACTCTCCCCTCCCCTCTCAACTCAACCCTCCCCTCTCAACTCAACTCTCCCCTCCCCTCTCAACTCAACTCTCCCCTCCCCTCTCTGCTCCTTCTCCTCTCCCCTCCCCTCTCGGCTCCTTCTCCTCTCCCCTCCCTGCTCCTTCTCCTCTCCCTCCCCTCTCAACTCAACTCAACTCTCTCCCCTCTCAACTCAACTCTCCCCTCCCCTCTCAACTCTCCCCTCCCCTCTCAACTCAACTCTCCCCTCCACCTCTCTGCTCCTTCTCCTCTCCCCTCCCCTCACCTCTTTGCTCCTTCTCCTCTCGCCACGAAAAAGCAATGTTTATTTGGAAAATTCAACACAAAAGGTTGCAATGTCATAGTCGATATGTCACGGCTACCATACTATTAAGTCCTGGAGAGCCCTGAGGGACACGTGTGTGTGTGTGTGTGTGTGTGTGTGTGTGTGTGTGTGTGTGTGTGTGTGTGTGTGTGTGTGTGTGTGTGAGAGACCTGGGGGGGGGGGGGGGGGGGGGGGGGGAATTCAACCTGCAGACATCAACCCTTTTGTGTTTTCTACAATATAATGGGAGGGATGTAATGTGCATGCCTGGGTGCTCGTGGCAGTCAGTGGCGATGTGTCAGAGCGTCACGTCCACACACTCCCCCAACCACCCTCCCCAGCACGTCGTCAGCCCTACAGAGACTCTAGACGATGGTGGTAAATTGGCAAAGCGACTAAATGTGACAGCAGAAGTCATAAAAAATAAAAATAAAAAAGTGATTTTTTTCCCCCCCCTTTCTCTCCCCTTCAGCACATCACAATGACTACTTCAATTTCAACTGATGTGATTTATCTTAGGGCAAATCCCACTGATTCACTCCGGTTGGGGATAGGATGGAGGAGAGGTAGAAAGAGAGCGAGAGAGAGAGAGCGAGAGAGGGGTAGAGAGGGAGATGTAGAGATGGCGAGAGGTAAAGCTACAGATCGGGGGATATAAATCAAAATCTAAATGAAATTGTATTTGTCACATGCGCCGAATACAACAAGTGTAGACCTTACCGTGAAATACCGAATACAACAAGTGTAGACCTTACCGTGAAATACCGAATACAACAAGTGTAGACCTTACCGTGAAATACCGAATACAACAAGTGTAGACCGGTACAGAGTCAATGTGGAGGCTATATACAGGGTATTACGGTACAGAGTCAATGTGGAGGCTATATACAGGGGGTACCAGTACAGAGTCAATGTGGAGGCTATATACAGGGGTACTGGTACTGAGTCAATGTGGAGGCTATATACAGGGGGTACTGGTACTGAGTCAATGTGGAGGCTATATACAGGGGGTACTGGTACAGAGTGAATGTGGAGACTATATACAGGGGGTACCGGTACAGAGTCAATGTGGAGGCTATATACAGGGGGTACCAGTACAGAGTCAATGTGGAGGCTATATACAGGGGGTACCGGTACAGAGTCAATGTGGAGGCTATATACAGGGGGTACCGGTATCGAGTCAATGTGGAGGCTATATACAGGGGGTACTGGTACAGAGTCAATGTGGAGACTATATACAGGGGTACCGGTACAGAGTCAATGTGGAGACTATACAGGGTGTTACGGTACAGAGTCAATGTGGAGGCTATATACAGGGGGTACTGGTACAGAGTCAATGTGGAGACTATATACAGGGTATTACGGTACAGAGTCAATGTGGAGGCTATATACAGGGGTACCGGTACAGAGTCAATGTGGAGACTATATACAGGGTGTTACGGTACAGAGTCAATGTGGAGGCTATATACAGGGGGTACTGGTACAGAGTCAATGTGGAGACTATATACAGGGTATTACGGTACAGAGTCAATGTGGAGGCTATATACAGGGGGTACTGGTACAGAGTCAATGTGGAGACTATATACAGGGGTACCGGTACAGAGTCAATGTGGAGGCTATATACAGGGTATTACGGTACAGAGTCAATGTGGAGGCTATATACAGGGGGTACCGGTACAGAGTCAATGTGGAGGCTATATACAGGGGGTACTGGTACAGAGTCAATGTGGAGACTATATACAGGGGTACCGGTACAGAGTCAATGTGGAGGCTATATACAGGGTATTACGGTACAGAGTCAATGTGGAGGCTATATACAGGGTATTACGGTACAGAGTCAATGTGGAGGCTATATACAGGGTATTACGGTACAGAGTCAATGTGGAGACTATATACAGGGGGTACTGGTACAGAGTCAATGTGGAGACTATATACAGGGGGTACCGGTACAGAGTCAATGTGGAGGCTATATACAGGGGGTACCGGTACAGAGTGAATGTGGAGACTATATACAGGGGGTACCGGTACAGAGTCAATGTGGAGGCTATATACAGGGTGTACCGGTACAGAGTCAATGTGGAGGTTATATACAGGGGGTACTGGTACAGAGTCAATGTGGAGACTATATACAGGGGGTACCGGTACAGAGTCAATGTGGAGGCTATATACAGGGTGTACCGGTACAGAGTCAATGTGGAGGTTATATACAGGGGGTACTGGTACAGAGTCAATGTGGAGACTATATACAGGGGGTACCGGTACAGAGTCAATGTGGAGGCTATATACAGGGGGTACCGGTACAGAGTCAATGTGGAGGCTATATACAGGGGGTACCAGTACAGAGTCAATGTGGAGGCTATATACAGGGGGTACCGGTACAGAGTCAATGTGGAGGCTATATACAGGGGGTACCGGTACAGAGTCAATGTGGAGGCTATATACAGGGGGTACCGGTATCGAGTCAATGTGGAGGCTATATACAGGGGGTACTGGTACAGAGTCAATGTGGAGACTATATACAGGGGTACCGGTACAGAGTCAATGTGGAGACTATATACAGGGTGTTACGGTACAGAGTCAATGTGGAGGCTATATACAGGGGGTACCGGTACAGAGTCAATGTGGAGGCTATATACAGGGGGTACTGGTACAGAGTCAATGTGGAGACTATATACAGGGGTACCGGTACAGAGTCAATGTGGAGACTATATACAGGGTGTTACGGTACAGAGTCAATGTGGAGGCTATATACAGGGGGTACCGGTACAGAGTCAATGTGGAGGCTATATACAGGGGGTACTGGTACAGAGTCAATGTGGAGACTATATACAGGGGTACCGGTACAGAGTCAATGTGGAGACTATATAAAGGGGGTACCGGTACTGTGTCAATGTGGAGGCTATATACAGGGGGTACCGGTACAGAGTCAATGTGGAGGCTATATACAGGGGGTACCGGTACAGAGTCAATGTGGAGGCTATATACAGGGGGTACCGGTACAGAGTCAATGTGGAGGCTATATACAGGGGGTACTGGTACAGAGTCAATGTGGAGGCTATATACAGGGGGTACCGGTACAGAGTCAATGTGGAGGCTATATACAGGGGGTACCGGTACAGAGTCAATGTGGAGGCTATATACAGGGGGGTACTGGTACAGAGTCAATGTGGAGGCTATATACAGGGGGTACTGGTACAGAGTCAATGTGGAGGCTATATACAGGGGGCACCGGTACAGAGTCAATGTGGAGGCTATATACAGGGTGTTACGGTACAGAGTCAATGTGGAGGCTATATACAGGGGGTAATGGTACAGAGTCAATGTGGAGGCTATATACAGGGTGTTACGGTACAGAGTCAATGTGGAGGCTATCTACAGGAGGTACTGGTACAGAGTCAATGTGGAGGCTATATACAGGGGGTACCGGTACAGAGTCAATGTGGAGGCTATATACAGGGTGTTACATTACAGAGTCAATGTGGAGGCTATATACAGGGGGAAACGGTACAGAGTCAATGTGGAGGCTATATACAGGGGTACTGGTACAGAGTCAATGTGGAGGCTATATACAGGGTGTACTGGTACAGAGTCAATGTGGAGGCTATATACAGGGTGTACCGGTACAGAGTCAATGTGGAGGCTATATACAGGGTATTACGGTACAGAGTCAATGTGGAGGCTATATACAGGGGGTACTGGTACAGAGTCAATGTGGAGGCTATATACAGGGTGTACCGGTACAGAGTCAATGTGGAGGCTATATACAGGGTGTACCGGTACAGAGTCAATGTGGAGGCTATATACAGGGGGGTACCGGTACAGAGTCAATGTGGAGGCTATATACAGGGTGTACCGGTACAGAGTCAATGTGGAGGCTATATACAGGGTATTACGGTACAGAGTCAATGTGGAGGCTATATACAGGGGGTACTGGTACAGAGTCAATGTGGAGGCTATATACAGGGTGTACCGGTACAGAGTCAATGTGGAGGCTATATACAGGGTGTACCGGTACAGAGTCAATGTGGAGGCTATGTACAGGGGGGTACCGGTACAGAGTCAATGTGGAGGCTATATACAGGGGTACCGGTACAGAGTCAATGTGGAGACTATATACAGGGGTACCGGTACAGAGTCAATATGGAGACTATATACAGGGGTACCGGTCCAGAGTCAATGTGGAGGCTATATACAGGGTGTACCGGTACAGAGTCAATGTGGAGGCTATATACAGGGGGGTACCGGTACAGAGTCAATGTGGAGGCTATATACAGGGGGTACCGGTACAGAGTCAATGTGGAGGCTATATACAGGGGTACCGGTACAGAGTCAATGTGGAGGCTATATACAGGGGGTACCGGTACAGAGTCAATGTGGAGGCTATATACAGGGGGTACCGGTACAGAGTCAATGTGGAGGCTATATACAGGAGGTACCGGTACAGAGTCAATGTGGAGGCTATATACAGGAGGTACCGGTACAGAGTCAATGTGGAGGCTATATACAGGGGTACTGGTACAGAGTCAATGTGGAGGCTATATACAGGGGTACTGGTACAGAGTCAATGTGGAGGCTATATACAGGGGTACCGGTACAGAGTCAATGTGGAGACTATATACAGGGGTACCGGTACAGAGTCAATGTGGAGACTATATACAGGGGTACCGGTACAGAGTCAATGTGGAGACTATATACAGGGGTACCGGTACAGAGTCAATGTGGAGGCTATATACAGGGGGTACCGGTACAGAGTCAATGTGGAGGCTATATACAGGGGGGTACTGGTACAGAGTCAATGTGGAGGCTATATACAGGGGGTACTGGTACAGAGTCAATGTGGAGGCTATATACAGGGGGCACCGGTACAGAGTCAATGTGGAGGCTATATACAGGGTGTTACGGTACAGAGTCAATGTGGAGGCTATATACAGGGGGTAATGGTACAGAGTCAATGTGGAGGCTATATACAGGGTGTTACGGTACAGAGTCAATGTGGAGGCTATCTACAGGAGGTACTGGTACAGAGTCAATGTGGAGGCTATATACAGGGGGTACCGGTACAGAGTCAATGTGGAGGCTATATACAGGGTGTTACATTACAGAGTCAATGTGGAGGCTATATACAGGGGGAAACGGTACAGAGTCAATGTGGAGGCTATATACAGGGGTACTGGTACAGAGTCAATGTGGAGGCTATATACAGGGTGTACTGGTACAGAGTCAATGTGGAGGCTATATACAGGGTGTACCGGTACAGAGTCAATGTGGAGGCTATATACAGGGTATTACGGTACAGAGTCAATGTGGAGGCTATATACAGGGGGTACTGGTACAGAGTCAATGTGGAGGCTATATACAGGGTGTACCGGTACAGAGTCAATGTGGAGGCTATATACAGGGTGTACCGGTACAGAGTCAATGTGGAGGCTATATACAGGGGGGTACCGGTACAGAGTCAATGTGGAGGCTATATACAGGGTGTACCGGTACAGAGTCAATGTGGAGGCTATATACAGGGTATTACGGTACAGAGTCAATGTGGAGGCTATATACAGGGGGTACTGGTACAGAGTCAATGTGGAGGCTATATACAGGGTGTACCGGTACAGAGTCAATGTGGAGGCTATATACAGGGTGTACCGGTACAGAGTCAATGTGGAGGCTATGTACAGGGGGTACCGGTACAGAGTCAATGTGGAGGCTATATACAGGGGTACCGGTACAGAGTCAATGTGGAGGCTATATACAGGGGGTACCGGTACAGAGTCAATGTGGAGGCTATATACAGGGGGTACCGGTACAGAGTCAATGTGGAGGCTATATACAGGAGGTACCGGTACAGAGTCAATGTGGAGGCTATATACAGGAGGTACCGGTACAGAGTCAATGTGGAGGCTATATACAGGGGTACTGGTACAGAGTCAATGTGGAGGCTATATACAGGGGTACTGGTACAGAGTCAATGTGGAGGCTATATACAGGGGTACCGGTACAGAGTCAATGTGGAGACTATATACAGGGGTACCGGTACAGAGTCAATGTGGAGACTATATACAGGGGTACCGGTACAGAGTCAATGTGGAGACTATATACAGGGGTACCGGTACAGAGTCAATGTGGAGACTATATACAGGGGTACCGGTACAGAGTCAATGTGGAGGCTATATACAGGGGGTACCGGTACAGAGTCAATGTGGAGACTATATACAGGGGTACCGGTACAGAGTCAATGTGGAGACTATATACAGGGGGTACCGGTACAGAGTCAATGTGGAGACTATATACAGGGGTACCGGTACAGAGTCAATGTGGAGACTATATACAGGGGTACCGGTACAGAGTCAATGTGGAGACTATATACAGGGGTACCGGTACAGAGTCAATGTGGAGACTATATACAGGGGTACCGGTACAGAGTCAATGTGGAGACTATATACAGGGGTACCGGTACAGAGTCAATGTGGAGACTATATACAGGGGGTACCGGTACAGAGTCAATGTGGAGGCTATATACAGGGGGTACCGGTACAGAGTCAATGTGGAGGCTATATACAGGGGGTACCGGTACAGAGTCAATGTGTGGGGCTACAGGTTAGTCCAGGTAATTTGTAAAGTGACTATGCATAGATAATAAACAGCGAGTAGCAGCAGTGTAAAAACAAATGGGGGGGGGGGGGGGGGGGGGGGGGGTCAATGTAAATAGTCCGGGTTGATTAATTGTTTAACAGTCTTATGGCTTCGGGGTAGAAGCTGTTGGCGCTCCGATACCGCTTGCCGTGCAATAGCAGAAACAACAGTCTATGATTTGAGGACTGGCCACCCCTCATAGCCTGGTTCCTCTCTAGGTTTCTTCCTAGGTTTTGGCCTTTCTAGGGTGTTTTTTCCTAGCCACCGTGCTTCTACACCTGCATTGCTTGCTGTTGGGGTTTTTAGGCTGGGTTTCTGTACAGCACTTTGAGATATCAGCTGATGTACGAAGGGCTATATAAATACATTTGATTTGATTTGACTTGGGTGACTGGGGCCTTCCTCAGACACCGCCTAATATATAGGTCTTGGATGGCAGGAAGCTTGGCTCCAGTGGTGTACTTGGCTGTTCGCACTACCCTCTGTAGCGCCTTACAGTCCAGGCGGTGATGCAACCGGTCAGAATGCTCTCGATGGTGCAGCTGTAGAACTGAAACTCTCGACCCGCTCCACTTCAGTCCCATCGATGTTATCGGGGGGGGGGGGGGCTGTTCGGCAATCCTTTTCCTGTAGTCCATGATCATCTCCTTTGTCTTGAGAAAAGAGCCAACCACAGGGTAATGTACGGTATCGTAGCTCAAGGACACCACTGTGATTTCCAACACTTGTTGGTCTTATCACAGACCTACCTTGTGCATAATAAAAACCATTCCAGTCATTTTGTTTGATGGTGCAGAGCCTATCTGCCTAGACAAGTCAGTTAAGAGCAACTGGCTTGTTCAGGGGGCAGAACGACACATTTTTTACCCTGTCATCTCAGGGATTCGATCCACCCACCTTTCGGTTGCTAGTCCAACGCTCTAACCACTAGGCTACCTGCCGATAGGGAAGTATGAGGTCTACATCATCAGTCTGTCCGTGTCTGACGGTATTGAGACGGAGCTCTGAAATTATTTCATCAATGTCCACTTTGATGGTATTTTCAATCTCTCTCTCAGTCGCTGTAGTGTCTCAGGCTGCAGCTCAAATGGTTCAGTACAGTGCACTACTCTGAGGACACACACACACCCTTACCACAACCAGAGTAGTTACTTTCTAAACCTAATCCATTACAATTAGTAGTTACTTGTCAGTAATTGTAATCAGTAACATAACTTTTGGATTACTGAAACTCAATAACAATCAGATTACTTTCAGTTACTTTTGGATTACTTTCCCCTTAAGAGTCGTTAGAAGAAGACAAAAAAGGATCCATCGAACGCATTTGGTGTGTCATCATAGTGGTCTCTGATTGGTGGCCATCATTTGGTGTGTCATCATAGTGGTCTCTGATTGGTGGTCATCATTTGGTGTGTCATCATAGTGGTCTCTGATTGGTGGTCATCATTTGGTGTGTCATCATAGTGGTCTCTGATTGGTGGCCATCATTTGGTGTGTCATCATAGTGGTCTCTGATTGGTGGCCATCATTTGGTGTGTCATCATAGTGGTCTCTGATTGGTGGTCATCATTTGGTGTGTCATCATAGTGGTCTCTGATTGGTGGCCATCATTTGGTGTGTCATCATAGTGGTCTCTGATTGGTGGCCATCATTTGGTGTGTCATCATAGTGGTCTCTGATTGGTGGTCATCATTTGATGTGTCATCATAGTGGTCTCTGATTGGTGGTCATCATTTGGTGTGTCATTATAGTGGTCTCTGATTGGTGGTCATCATTGGGTGTGTCACCATAGTGGTCTCTGATTGGTGGCCATCATTTGGTATGTCATCATAGGGGTCTCTGAATTGTGGTCATCATTGGGTGTGTCACCATAGTGGTCTCTGATTGGTGGCCATCATTTGGTGTGTCATTATAGTGGTCTCTGATTGGTGGCCATCATTTGGTGTGTCATCATAGTGGTCTCTGATTGGTGGCCATCATTTGGTGTGTCATCATAGTGGTCTCTGATTGGTGGTCATCATTTGGTGTGTCATCATAGTGGTCTCTGATTGGTGGTCATCATTTGGTGTGTCATTATAGTGGTCTCTGATTGGTGGTCATCATTGGGTGTGTCACCATAGTGGTCTCTGATTGGTGGCCATCATTTGGTATGTCATCATAGGGGTCTCTGAATTGTGGTCATCATTGGGTGTGTCACCATAGTGGTCTCTGATTGGTGGCCATCATTTGGTGTGTCATTATAGTGATATCTGATTGGTGGTCATCATTTGGTGTGTCATCATAGTGGTCTCTGATTGGTGGTCATAATTTGGTGTGTCATCACAGTGAGGTCAGACTTTCTCAGGTTCTCCTTTTTTCAGTGCTGAATTGAAATTCATTGAGAATGTAACTGATCACAGTTAGTTTTTCTATAATCAGATATATTCAGTCACTCCCCAAGCCCTGACCAGAACACACCTCACCATCTGTAATGACTTCATTGGTGTTACCCATAGAATATGGACCTTCCTAGACCTCAAAGGGTTAGACTGTAGTTCTGATGATTAGGGGTACTCGAACTACTCTCCTTCCACAGGGTTAGACTGTAGTTCTGATGATTAGGGGTACTCTAACTACTCTCCTTCCACAGGGTTAGACTGTAGTTCTGATGATTAGGGGTACTCTAACTACTCTCCTTCCACTGGGTTAGACTGTAGTTCTGATGATTAGGGGTACTCTAACTACTCTCCTTCCACTGGGTTAGACTGTAGTTCTGATGATTAGGGGTACTCTAACTACTCTCCTTCCACTGGGTTAGACTGTAGTTCTGATGATTAGGGGTACTCTAACTACTCTCCTTCCACAGGGTTAGACTGTAGTTCTGATGATTAGGGGTACTCTAACTACTCTCCTTCCACTGGGTTAGACTGTAGTTCTGATGATTAGGGGGTACTCTAACAACTCTCCTTCCACTGGGTTAGACTGTAGTTCTGATGATTAGGGGTACTCTAACTACTCTCCTTCCACAGGGTTAGACTGTAGTTCTGATGATTAGGGGTACTCGAACTACTCTCCTTCCACAGGGTTAGACTGTAGTTCTGATGATTAGGGGTACTCTAACTACTCTCCTTCCACAGGGTTAGACTGTAGTTCTGATGATTAGGGGTACTCTAACTACTCTCCTTCCACTGGGTTAGACTGTAGTTCTGATGATTAGGGGTACTCTAACTACTCTCCTTCCACTGGGTTAGACTGTAGTTCTGATGATTAGGGGTACTCTAACTACTCTCCTTCCACTGGGTTAGACTGTAGTTCTGATGATTAGGGGTACTCTAACTACTCTCCTTCCACAGGGTTAGACTGTAGTTCTGATGATTAGGGGTACTCTAACTACTCTCCTTCCACTGGGTTAGACTGTAGTTCTGATGATTAGGGGGTACTCTAACAACTCTCCTTCCACTGGGTTAGACTGTAGTTCTGATGATTAGGGGTACTCTAACTACTCTCCTTCCACAGGGTTAGACTGTAGTTCTGATGATTAGGGGTACTCTAACTACTCTCCTTCCACAGGGTTAGACTGTAGTTCTGATGATTAGGGGTACTCTAACTACTCTCCTTCCACAGGGTTAGACTGTAGTTCTGATGATTAGGGGTACTCTAACTACTCTCCTTCCACTGGGTTAGACTGTAGTTCTGATGATTAGGGGGTACTCTAACTACTCTCCTTCCACTGGGTTAGACTGTAGTTCTGATGATTAGGGGGTACTCTAACTACTCTCCTTCCACTGGGTTAGACTGTAGTTCTGATGATTAGGGGTACTCTAACTCAGGGGTCTCCAACAGGTAGATCGCCAGCTACCAGTAGCTCACAGCCCACCAATGAGCTCGCTAATCCAATCTGAAACACATTTTTTTATGTATTCCATCTCAAACAAATCAAATGTTATTTGTCACATACGCGTGTTTGGCGGATGTTATTTCGGGAAAAACGAAACACTTTCTGGCTCTAACAGTGCAGTAATATCTAACAAAGGAATGGAATTAAGAATATATAAATATTGGGCGAGCAATATCAGAGCAGCATTAGACTTAACATAGCAGAATAGGAAAGAATACAGTATATACTGTACATATGAGATGAGTAATGCAAAACATGTGAACATTATTACAATGACTGGTGTTCCATTATTAGTGGCCAGTGATTCCAAGTCTATGAATATAGGGCATATATAGGCCTACTACTGTTGTGTTGTCTGCAAACTTGATGATTGAGTTGGAGGCGTGTGAGGCCACACAGTCATGGGTTAACATGGAGTACAGGAGGGGGCTGAGTACGCATCCTTGTGGGGCCCCCGTGTTGAGTATCAGCGAAGTGGAGATGTTTTTTTCCTACCTCCACCATCTGGGGGCGGCCCGTCAGAAAGTCCAGGACCCAGTTGCACAGGGCTGGGTTCAGACCCAGGGCCTCAAGCTTAATGATGAGCTTGGAGGGTACTATGGTGTTGAATGCTGAGCTATAGTCAATGAACAGCATTCTTACATAGGTATTCCTCTTGTGCAGATGGGATATAGCCGTTTGCAGGTCGATGGCGATTGCATTGTCTGTGAATCTATTGGGGCAGTAAGCAAATTGAAGTGGGTCTAGGGTGTCAAGTAAGGTAGAGGTGATATGATACTTGACTAGTCTCTCAAAGCGCTTCATGATGATAGAGGTGAGTGCTACAGTGTGATAGTCAGTTCAGTTACCTTTGCTTTCTTGGGTACAGGAACAATGGTGGACATCTTGAAGCACGTGGGGACAGCAGACTGGGATAGGGAGAGATTGAATATGTCCGTAAAAACACCAGCCAGCTGGTCTGTGCATGCTCAGAGGATGCAGCGCGAATGCTGCCATCTATCAACGATTTCTAGTTAGGGTAGGTTTTAATAGTCACAGTGGGTACAGCATCTCCTATATACTTTCTGATAAATTCAGTCACCGTATCAGTATATACATCGATATTGTTCTCGGAGGCTACCCGCGTGATCAAAAACAATCTTGAAGCGTGGATTCAGACTGGTCAGACCAACGTTGAATAGACCTTAGCTCGGGTACTTCCTTTTTGAGTTTCTGCCTAGAGGAAGGGAGGAGAAAAATGGAGTTGTGATCTGATTTGCCAAAGGTGAGGTCGGGGGAGGGGCCTTGTAGGCATCTTCAAAAGGGCGAGTAGCAGTGGTCTAGTGTTTTTTTTTTTTTTTCTAAGCGAGTACTACAATCAATGTGTTGTTGGAACTTCGGTAGAATTTTCCTCAAATTTGCATTTGAGCTACAATAAATGCGGCCGCAGGATATGTGGTTTCCAGTTTGCATAAAGTCTAGTGTAGTTCTTTGAGGGCCGTCGCTGTATCAGCATAAGGGGGAATGCTTCTTCACCTGCATTGCTTGCTGTTTGGGGTTTTAGGCTGGGTTTCTGTACAGCACTTTGAGATATCAGCTGATGTACGAAGGGCTATATAAATACATTTGATTGAATATACACGGCTGTGACTATAACAGAACATAATTCTCTTGGGAGGTAATATGGTCTGCATTTGATTGTGAGGTATTCTAAGTTAGGGGAACAAAAGGACTTGAGTTCCTGTATGTGATCACAATCACACCAGGCTGTATCACATCCGGCCGTGATTGGGAGTCCCATAGAGAGGCGCACAATTGGCCCAGCGTCGTCCGGGTTTGGCTGGGAGTGTTCCTAGGCCGTCATTGTAAATAAGAATTTGTTCTCAACTGACTTGCCTAGTTAAATAAAGGTAAAAATGTAAATAAAAAATGTGCAATCAAAGCCACATTGTCATTATCCCCAGTTAGACACTATTGGAACACAATATCTACCAATTCATTTCCAGCAATTTTACCCCTGTCTGTCTGTTTGGTGCATTGGGTTTGCCTATCACTCTGTATGTAGTCAGTTAGCGATGCTAATGAAGACCCCCCCCCCTCCCCCAAAAAAAAGTCATGTTAACTGCAAGGTATGCCTACCTCACAGAAAGACATCATAATTATTTGTATCAATGCCGTGCTGTGCCATGCCATGTGCTGCAGCAGTAGGCCTAATAGCAAAAACCACGTCTAGACCAACACATCCCCCTCTTGCTAGATGCACACTTAAAGGTGAAATACACACAACAAAAATACTGTGATGTGGTTTAACTCAGAACATACGTTGTTTCTCTATAAACGATTGTAATATTGTAAGTAAAAAAAACAGAAAAATATCCCAAACCAGGAAAAAATGTAAACTGAAAATACAAAATCTAACTTTAATCCACTCTAGAGTTGTTTAATTATTATAAATTGGGTAGGTTGAGCCCTGAATGCTGATTGGCTGACAGCTCTGGTGTTTGATACCGTATACCACAGGTATGACAAAACATTTATTTTGGCCAATGTACCATGGCTAAGGGCTGTATCCAGGCACTCCTTAAGAACATCCCTTAGGGCTTGTGGCCATATACCACCTCCTGCCTTATTCATTCATGAATTATATCATGAATTATATTACCAGCGATGTGGGCAGAACGCACATCTCTTGAACACCACGTACTAAGGGAAGAGTTGCAGGGTAGAGGAGAAGATAATAACTTGTTTATTTGAAATCTTTAAAATAATAAAATATATATATATGAATACCTCGCTATGTGTTACATTTTTTTGAAAGTCGTTCTCATGCTATAAAAGGTTGGAGATCTCCTCCAGGAAGAAATACACAGACCTGGGTTCAAATACTATTTGTTTTCTTTCAAATACTTCAGCTGCTCTTAATGGAGCTTGCCTGACTCAATGGAAACAATGGGATAGTCTCAAAAGTGCAAAACTTTCCCACCTGGCACAGCGGCCAGTTGTGAGCATTAATTAAGAGTATTTATGATGTAAACGAAGTATATAAGAACCCAGGTCTGGAAACCTACTCTTTGAATAGAGATGAAACCTATAAAATGAATGCATAGACACACACACACACAGTTCTTCATTTCTGGAAAGCCACAGGACTAGATTGCATGGAGAGTCAGTGGAGCATGGAACCTCCGACTGGAATACTGGATCAGCTAACACACACACACGCACGCACTCACACACACACACACAGTCAGCTAACAACTCACTCCGAACTGACACAGTGGGTTAGGGCTTCATATCAGTCGACAACCCAGAGATAATGAAAACACTGGACTGAGACGGAGTTTGTCTCTCTCACATCAAGTCCAAACCTACAAAATACTCTCTTGAGTGGTCCTCTCAGCCTGTCATATCTGTCTCCGTTTCCTTCTCAGTTCAAATCAAATTTCCCATTGAATCCAAAAAATATATAAAATAAAAACCCTAAGATGAAAAGAGAAAGAGAGAAAAACTCTCTCGATTTCTCTCCTATCACGTCACCATCTCTTGAAGGTGGTTCAACTTTAAAAGGTTCCCAAGCCGTGCGTGCCTGGGTATACTTTACCACGAATTTGTAAGAGTCAAAAGGTCAACGGTGTTCATATGAGTTATAAATCTAACCCTGTAAATGACCCTATCTGTACACTGACGCGTGTTCAATTAAATGCCCCTGATCCGTCGTATTATCACCTAGGTATCTGGATTTAACACGCTTCCCAGCAAATGACGTCATCAGGACGAGACTACTTAAATGATGACCTTAACCCGTTTCATTACTGTTGAAAGGCTATCTGTGAAGGTTGATACTCCGTATTTCCTGCGCATTTGTTAGAAAAGTATTATTTAATGAAGCCTGTGTCCACACACCTGCCTGCCTACAGCCGAGAGACAGCGAGAGAAACATGTTTTTTTTATTTTTATATTTGCACATGTATTGAAAATGAAATACAGAAATATCTCCTTAACATACACGACATGACCAGAAGTATGTGGACACATGCTCGTCGAACATCTCATTTCAAAATCATGGGCATTAATATGGAGTTTTGGTCCCTCTTTGCTGCTATAACAGCCTTCACTCTTCTGTGAAGGATTTCTACTAGATGATGAAACATTGCTCTGTGGACTTGCTTCCATTCAGCCACAAGCGCATTTGTGAGGTCAGGTTCTGATGTTGAACGATTAGGCCTGGCTCGCAGTCGGCGTTCCAATTCATCCCAAAGGTGTTTGATGGGATAAAGGTTAGGGCTCTGTGCAGGACAGTCAAGTTCTTCCACACCGATCTTGATGAACCATTTATGTATGGACCTCGCTTTGTGCACGGGGGCATTGTCATGTTGAAACCGGAACTTCCCCAAACTGTTGCCACAAAGTTGGAAGCACAGAATCATCTAGAATGTCATTGTATGCTGTAGCGTTAAGATTTCCCTTCACTGGAACTAAGGGGCCCAAACCATGAAAAATAGCCACAGACCATTATTCCTCCTCCACCAAACTTTACAGTTGCCACTATGAATTCGGGCAGGTAGCGTTCTCCTGGCATCCATTAAACCCAGATTTGTCTGTCGGACTGCCAGATGGTGAAGCATGATTCATCACTCTAGACAATGCGTTTCCACTGATCCAGAGTCGGCGAGCTTTACACCACTCCAGCCGGCTCTTAGTTTCATCAGTCCAGAGAATATTGTTTCTCATGGTCTGAGAGTCCATTAGCTGCCTTTTGGCAAGTTCCTAGCGTGCTATCATGTGCCTTTTACTGAGGAGTGGCTTCCGTCTGGCCTGCTTGGGGGATTCCTTCTGGAAGTTTCTCCCATTTCCACAGAGGCCATTGCTCAGTTTGGCCGGGCTCTAGGAAGAGTCTTGGTTGTTCCAAACTTCTTCCATTTAAGAATGATGGAGGCCACTGTGTTCTTGGGTACCTTTAATGTTGCAGACATTATTTGGTACCCTTCCCCAGATCTGTGCATCAACAGGGTCTGAATACTTATGCAAATTAGGTATGTTTAAAACAAAATCTTTAAAACACTTGCAAAAGTTCTAAAAACTTGTTTTTGCTTTGTCATTATGAGGTATTGTGATGTCATTATGGGGTATTGTGATGTCATTATGGGGTATTGTGATGTCATTATGGGGTATTGTGTGTAGATCGATGAGAGAAAAAAAATATTTTATTACATTTTAGAATAAGGTTGTAATGTAACAAAATGTGAAAAAAGTGAAGGGGTCTGAACACTTTCAGAAATGCACTGTATAGTGCAAGTATTTAAACAGCTGAGTCAACACTTTGTAGAAGCACTTTTGCCAGCAAATACAGCTTTGAATCTTTGTGGGTATGTCTCTATCAGCTTTGCACATCTGGATTTGGGGATTTTCTCCTATTTCTCCTTGCAGATTTTCTCAGGGTCTGATAAGTTAGATGGGGAGCTAGCGGTAAACAGCATTCTTCAAGCCTTTCCACATATTCTCAATGGGATTCAAGTCTTTGGCAGGGTCACTCAAGGACGTATGCTTGGGGTTATTGTCCTGATGGAATATAAATCTTCACCCCAGACGTATGTCGTTTACACTCTGAAGCAGGTTTTCATCAAGGATTTGCCTGTATTTGTCTCCATTCATTGTGTGCTGTCATGTGCCTTTTTCTCAGGAGTGGCTTCCTTCTGGCCACTCTCCCATACAGCCCAGATTGGTGAAGTGCTGCAGATACTGTTCTCCTTCTGGCAGGTTCTCCCATCTCAGCCGAGGAACTCTGTTGTTCTGTCAGTGTGGTCATTGGGTTCTTGGTCATCTCCCTGACCAAGATCTTTGTTGCCAGGCTGCTCAGTTTGGTTGGACAGCCAGCTCCTAGGCAGAGTATGTGTAATTCCATATTTTTTTCAATTTCCTAATGATGAAGACCACTGTGCTCTTGGAAACTTTCAACACTCTAGACATTGTTTTATAACCTTCCCCAGATATATGCCTCGTCCCCCATAGGATAACACTTTGAATAACTATTCTTGGTTCCAGGTAGAAACCTTTTGTTTCCAAGTAGAACCCTTTCCACAGAGGGTTCTACATGGAACCCAAAAGGGTTCTACATGGAACCCAAAAGGGTTCTACCTGGAACCAAATGTGGTGCTCCTATGGAGACAGCCGACAAACCCTTTTTCGGAACACTAACCCTTTTTTCCTAAGAGTGGCTGAGTGCACTGTTGTAGTTTGGTCCCCATTGGCTGAGTGCACTGTTGTAGTTTGGTCCCCATTGGCTGAGTGCACTGTTGTAGTTTGGTCCCCATTGGCTGAGTGCACTGTTGTAGTTTGGTCCCCATTGGCTGAGTGCACTGTTGTAGTTTGGTCCCCATTGGCTGAGTGCACTGTTGTAGTTTGGTCCCCATTGGCTGAGTGCACTGTTGTAGTTTGGTCCCCATTGGCTGAGTGCACTGTTGTAGTTTGGTCCCCATTGGCTGAGTGCACTGTTGTAGTTTGGTCCCCATTGGCTGAGTGCACTGTTGTAGTTTGGTCCCCATTGGCTGAGTGCACTGTTGTAGTTTGGTCCCCATTGGCTGAGGATGAGGGGGGGGTCACCATTATGTAGGAATTATGTTAAAAATAATAAACTACACTTAACAATCTCAAAATGGGGACTAAAATGCAATAGGCCCTGTGTCTCTCTAGGCATGTCTTGGCAACAGGCCCTGTGTCTCTCCTGTGTCTCTCTAGGCAACAGGCCCTGTGTCTCTCCTGTGTCTCTCTAGGCAACAGGCCCTGTGTCTCTCCTGTGTCTCTCTAGGCAACAGGCCCTGTGTCTCTCCTGTGTCTCTCTAGGCAACAGGCCCTGTGTCTCTCCTGTGTCTCTCTAGGCAACAGGCCCTGTGTCTCTCCTGTGTCTCTCTAGGCAACAGGCCCTGTGTCTCTCCTGTGTCTCTCTAGGCAACAGGCCCTGTGTCTCTCCTGTGTCTCTCTAGGCAACAGGCCCTGTGTCTCTCCTGTGTCTCTCTAGGCAACAGGCCCTGTGTCTCTAATTATTAAGAGCCTAGATAAACATAACTAATCCTGGTGACCAATGTTCTAGCATTCATTTATTGAGGCAAGCAAATCAGGGATCTCAAGGCGGTACCCAAGAATACTCTATATGTATATAAAAACTACCAACAAACCTACTCAATTTTAAGCGTCTAGTCAAAGAATTACTCTGTAAAACGAGGAATGCAGTTACCCAATTCGACAAAATGTAAGTTATCAATCACAAAATAATTAACATTCAAACAATTCCAGTGTACATGAGATACATGATACATTACAGATTAACACAGAGTAAGTGACTATCACCGCTAAAGACTTCATCTGGTTACACGTGTCTTCAGTTCAGAATCATCTATAAGGGGAAACGCTGTGTGTCATACACACACACAGGAGTTCTCAAAGCATAATGGAATTCACTTCCCTTTTAACCAAATTCAAGCAGGAACTCACCCCCGAACCTGAATTAACATTTTTTTTGTTGCCCTTTGCACTTTGCCCTTTGCACTTTGCTAGCTAAAACAAAACAAAAAAAGGCAAGAACAACACACCCAGATTCTAATGTAAATCAACTACATTTAGATGATCGGAGCGAACCGATGTCGCTCCATTTTGAACTATTCACATTCTGACTGACAAAATGACAGTTTCCCTGTAAAAAAAAAAAAATACATCCATAGTACAATTAAATATAAATTTATAACCGTTTATGAATTCTGAAACAATCTAAAAAAAAGAGCCAATTTAATTCAACCAGTAACATTAATTTAGTCATTTTCATCTGTCTCAACACCTCCAATGGTGTCCTTGCGCCCAAAGGTTCTGTGGGAACATCCCTCCCCTATAGAAAACCGCAGATAAGGTGTGTTTTGACCTCTGTGACAAACCACTCCATGGTCAGCCACCCAAACAATGTCATAAATGAGGATTGCGTCATCACCCTGGGTCTCGGCGTCCGCATGTCATCTTCTGTCATTCCTCCACGACACAACGGTGGTACCTTCTATAGACAGGTGTGTTTCTTTCGAAATCATGTCCAAACAATTGAATTGAATTGGCCGCAAGTGGACTCCAAATCAAGTTATAGCGGACAGCTCAAGGGGCGATCAAGGGAAATTGGATGCACTTTTAGCTCAATTTCGGGGCAGCAGGGTAGCCTAGTGGTTAGCGTTGGACTAGTAACCGGAAGGTTGCAAGTTCAAACTCCCGAGCTGACAAGGTACAAATCTGTCGTTCTGACCCCTGAACAGGCAGTTAACCCACTGTTCCTAGGCCGTCATTGAAAATAAGAATGTGTTCTTAACTGAATTGCCTAGTTAAACAAATAAAAAAAATTGGAGTATCATAGCAAGAGGGGTGTGAATACTTATGTAAATTAGATAATACTGTATTTAATTTGTAATACATTTATTTTTTCATAATAAAATAAAAAAATGTTTAAAAAGTTTACACTTTTGTCATTATGGGGTAGTGTGTGTGTGTACGGGTGAGATTAAAAAAACATTTAATCCATTTTGAATCAAGCTGTAACACAACACAATGTGGAATAAGTCAAGCAGTATGATTATTTTATGAAGGCTCTGCATGCATGAGTGCAGGGGAAAAACACAACATTTTTGCTGCTCAATTAATTCAATTTTATTCCACTATTAAGCACCGTTTATCCATTAACATGCTCCCTCTTGTATCCTCCTCTCCATTTGATATATCATTAATGTACACACAACTTAATCAGTTAAGGTACCCACTAAATCAATTGTGTTCAGGTACCCACTAAATCAGTTGTGTTAAGGTACCCACTAAATCAGTTGTGTTAAGGTACCCACTAAATCAGTTGTGTTAAGTTGTGTCACTTAATTGATGTCCCCCTAATTTCCCTGAATACCTCTGTTGATGATATTGTAAGCAGTAATCGTCAGCCTATAAACCAGAATTACACTGTTTACACAGAGGTGGTGTGCTCTAGTAGGAAGTCCACTGTGTGCAGCTCACCCTGCACTATCAGCTCCAATGTAAATAACATGAGCATGTCTACTTCTGCTAAGCTTCCCAGTAAAAGCATTAAAAACAATCAAGCAACCCTGAAAAGTGCAAAAAAAAAAATAGACCACATTAACATATGTTAGCCTAAGAAACAAGAAAAGTTTTGTAGTGATTCATATGTTGTTGAAGTAAAGAATATGTGTTGGTCTGTGGTGTAATGTAATGAGGAGCAAACAGACGCTGCACTGGACACATTTATGAAATTGCTTATTCCAGTTACTAATAAGCATGGACCCATTAAGAAAATGACAGTAAAATTGGATTGATGAGGAATTGAACATTTGTATGATTGAAAGAGATGAGGCAAAAGTTATGGCAAACAAACATACTGAAAATTAAGAAATCATGTGACTACATTTTTTTTTAAACTATACTATGAAACAAAGATAAATTATATAAAGAATGATAGTAAAGAGCCAACTCGGCTCCATAATTCATTGAATCAGATGTCTCATTCATCACTGATATTTCCAGCTCCTTTAAATACTTTTTCATTGCTAAGATAAGCAAACTTAGGGATGACATGCTAGCAACAAACACTGACACAACACATCCAAGTATATCTGACCAAATTATGAAAGAAATTAATTGTACTTTTGAATTCCGTAAAGTCAGTGTGGAAGAGGTGAAAAAAGTATTGTTGTCTATCAACAATGACAAGCCACCGGGGTCTGACAATCTGGATGGAGAATTACTGATGATAATAGCGGACGATATTGCCACTCTTATTTGCTATATCTTCAATTTAAGCCTACTAGAAAGTGTGCGCCCTCAGGCCTGGAGGGAAGATCAAGTCATTCCGCTTCCCAAGAAGAGTAAAGACCTCTTTACTGGCTCAAATAGCCGACCAATCAGCCTGTTACCAACCTTTAGTAAATTTCTGGAAAAAATTGTGTTTCACCAGATACAAATGCTATTTTACAGTAAACAAATTAACAACAGACTTTCTGCGAACTTATAGGGAAAGACACTCAACAGGCAGAACACTTACACAAAGTAATGACTGACGATTGGCTGAGCATAACACATACACAAAATAATGACTGATGATTGGCTGAGCATAACACTTACACAAATGACAGAGGCATTTACGATAAAATGATTGCGGGGGATTGTTAGACTTCAGTGCGGCTTTTGACATTCTAGATCATAGTCTTCTTCTGGAAAAGCGTATGTGTTATGGCTTTACACCCCATGCTATAATGTGGATAAAGAGTTTCCTGTCTAACAGAACACAGCGGGTGTTCTTTAATAAAAGCCTATCAAATATAATCCAGTTAGAATCAGGTATTCCCCAGGGTAGCTGTTTAGGCCCCTTTCTTTATTCAATCTTTGCTAACAACATGCCTTCTTATCAACAACACTATCAACAAGGCAGGTCCTACAGGCCCTAGTTTTGTCGCACCTGGACAACTGTTCAGTAGTGTGGTCAGGTGCCACAACGAGGGACTTGGGAAAATTGCAGTTGGCTCAGAACAGGGCAGCACAGCTGGCCCTTAAAAGTACATGGAGAGAACATTAATGACATGCATGTCAATCTCTCCTGGCTCAAAATGGAAGAGAGATTGACTCCATAACTACTTGTATTTGTGAGTGGTGTTGACAAGCTGAAGGTACCGAGCTGTCTGTTTATATACTAGCACACAGCTCAAACACCCATGCATATCCCACAAGACATGCGACCAGAGGTCTCTTCACAATCCCCAAGTCCAGAGCAGACTATGGGAGGCGCACAGTACTACATAGAGCCATGACTACATGGAACTCTATTCCACATCAGGTAACTGATACCAGCAGTAGAATCAGATTTAAAAAGCAGGTAAAAAATACATCTTATGGAACAGCGGGGACTGTGAAGAGAGACACACAAAGGTACAAACAAATGCGTAAAATCAGATGGTGATAATGTTGTATTGTGGTATTGAACATGTTGTGTTGTGGATATCTGGGTTGGCGCCCCCCTTGGGTTGTGCCGTGGCGGAGATCTATGTGGGCTATACTCGGCCTTGTCTCAGGATGGTAAGTTGGTGGTTGAAGATATCCCTCTAGTGGTGTTGGGGGCTGTACTTTGGCAAAGTGGGTGGGGTTATATCCTTCCTGTTTGGCCCTGTCCGGGGGTGTCCTCGGATGGGGCCACAGTGTCTCCCGACCCCTCCTGTCTCAGCCTCCAGTATTTATGCTGCAGTAGTTTATGTGTCGGGGGGGGGGCTAGGGTCAGTTTGTTATATCTGGAGTACTTCTCCTGTCCTATCCGGTGTCCTGTGTGGGGTCACTACTATAACAAGACAACAACAAGGTCCCTACTATAACAAGGTACTCAGTGGAACACTTGGATGTTCATCTTCATCGGGAGTCTTCTTTTTATATTGTGTGCGGGCATCTAAACTACAGAGTGTTCCCGTACTTGAACAAAACGAGAGAAAGGAGAGAGAGACAACAGAACGGAAACATTCTGTCTCTCCACACCGAAGATCGGTATTGAAGCCATTTACAGTAGCCTGGGTAGTGGAATGTGTAGCCAAGCATTGATAATGAGAGAGAGAGCAAACACAGGCAACATTTACAGGCTAAATAAATACATAAAACCCCAAAAGAAAAACAAATGCAAGTGGTCAAAGAACATGTTTTATTTCTTTATTTACCCCCCCGTGTGGTGGTTGGTTATTATCTGGAGGCTTTGTGACCCTGGAGTCCTGATTTACTGTGTTACTGAATTACCGAGCCTGTAGATGATCACAGCAGGAGGGGAGATTAGAGAGGACGATGAGGGGAGGTAGAGCGAGGAAGGGAGTCAGAGTGGGGAAGAGAGAGAGGGAGAGGAAGAGATGGAGAGAGAGAGAGGGAGAGAGAGAGAGAGAGAGAGAGAGAGAGAGAGAGGGAGGAGAAGAGATGGAGAGAGAGAGAGGGAGAGAGAGAGAGAGAGAGAGAGAGAGAGAGAGAGAGAGGGGTGGGGGATTGCACATCTAGAATGAGAGAGGGAGAGAGATACCGAAATACGTAGAGAGCGATAAAGGAGGAGAATGGTTTGGCGGTTGATGTGTTTCTCTACCTCCCTCCCCCAGCAGCATAGGGACCGGTGCACAGTGCCTTCCCCACAGCCCCCTGAGCCCAACGGGTTCCCAGGTGCCCTCTGAGTCAGGCCCCTCCCTCTGGCTGCATCTGCAGTAACAGAACCGGCATCCCAAATGCCACTCTATACCACATAAAGGGAATAGGGTGCCATTTGGGCCGAACAGAGATGGCTGTCAGGGAGAGACAGTGGTTCATTTCATAAAACAATTATCGAAGACAGGCAGGCGTGGTGACATGTTGCCAGCTAAGCCTGATGTTCTCCTCTCCTCCTCTCCTTTCCTCCCCCCTCTCCTCCTCTCCTCTCCTCTCCTCTCCTCCTCTCCTCTCCTTCCCCCTCTCCTCCTATCCTCTCCTCTCCTCTCCTCCTATCCTCTCCTCCTCTCCTCTCCTTCCCCCTCTCCTCCTATCCTCTCCTCTCCTCCTCTCCTCTCCTCCCCCTCCCCCCTCTCCTCCTATCCCCCTCTCCTCCTATCCTATCCTCTCCTCACCTCCCCCCTCTCCTCCTATCCTCTCCTCCCCCTCTCCTCCTATACTCTCCTCCCACTCTCCTCCTATCCTCTCCTCACCTCCCCCCTCTCCTCCTATCCTCTCCTCACCTCCCCCCTCTCCTCCCATCCTCTCCTCACCTCCCCCCTCTCCTCCTCTCCTCACCTCCCCCCTCTCCTCCTCTCCTCTCCTCCCCCCTCTCCTCCTATCCTCTCCTCCTCTCCTCACCTCTCCCCTCTCCTCCTTTCTCCTCTCCAGAAGAGTGTTACAGAGAGAGAGGGGCTCTGCAGTTGGACTGTATGATTTATACATGAAAGAGGATCCAAAACAGAGTGAATAGCAACACAGATGAGAGCAGGCCAACACAGCCCCAGTCCACAGTCTACAGTCCCAGTCCACAGCCCCAACACACAGCCCCAGTCCACAGTCCACAGTCCAAGTCCACAACCCCAACACACAGCCCCAGTCCAGAGTCCACAGTTCCAGTCCACAGCCCCAACACACAGCCCCAGTCCACAGTCCACAGCCCCTGTCCACAGCCCCAGTCCACAGTCCCAGTCCACAGCCCCAGTCCACAGTCCACAGTCCACAGCCCCAGTCCACAGCCCCAACACACAGCCCCAGTCCACTATCCACAGTCCCAGTCCACAGCCCCAGTCCACAGTCCAAGTCCACAACCCCAACACACAGCCCCAGTCCACAGTCCACAGCCCCTGTGCGCAGCCCCAGTCCACAGTCCCAGTCCACAGCCCCAGTCCACAGTCCACAGTCCACAGCCCCAGTCCACAGCCCCAACACACAGCCCCAGTCCACAATCCACAGTCCCAGTCCACAGCCCCAACACACAGCCCCAGTCCACAGCCCCAACACATAGCCCCAGTCCACAGTCCACAGTCCCAACACACAGCCCCAGACCACAGTCCACAGTCCCAACACACAGCACCAGTCCACAGTCCAAGCACACAGCCCCAACACACAGCCCCAGTGAACAGCCCACAACACACAGCCCCAGTCCACAGTCCCCAGTCCACAGCCCCAGTCCAAGTCCACAGCCCCAACACACAGCACCAGTCAACAGCCCCAACACACAACCCCGGTCCACAGTCCACAGCCCCAGTGCACAGTCCTAGTCCACAGTCCACAGTCCACAGCCCCAGTCCACAGTCACAGTCCACAGCCCCAGTCCCAAGTCCCAGTGCACATTCCACACACAGCCCCAACACACAGCCCCAGTCCACAGCCCCAACATACAGTCCCAGTCCAAAGCCCGAGTCCACAGTCCCAGTCCACAGTCCCAGTCCATAGCCCCAGTCCACAGCCCCAACACACATTCCCAGTCCACAGTCCCAACACACAGTCCCAGTCCATAGCCACAGTCCACAGCCCCAACACACATTCCCAGTCCACAGTCCCAACACACAGCCCCAGTCCACAGTCCCAGTCCACAGTCCCAGTCCATAGCCCCAGTCCACAGTCCAAGTCCACAGTCCCAGTCCACAGCCCCAGTGCACAGTCCCAGTGCACAGTCCCAGCCCACAGTCCCAGTCCACAGCCCCAGTCCCAACACACAGCCCCAGTCAACAGTCCCAGTCCATAGCCCCAGTCCACAGTCCCAGTCCACAGTCCCAGTCCACAGCCCCAGTTCACAGTCCCAGTCCACAGCCCCAGTGCACATTCCCCAACACACAGCCCCAACACACAGCCCCAGTCCACAGCCCCAACACACAGTCCCAGTCCATAGCCCGAGTCCACATCCCCAGTCCACAGTCCCAGTCCATAGCCCCAGTCCACAGCCCCAACACACAGTCCCAGTCCATAGCCCCAGTCCACAGTCCCAACACACATTCCCAGTCCACAGTCCCAGTCCACAGCCCCAACACACAGTCCCAGTCCATAGCCCCAGTCCACAGTCCCAGTCCACAGTCCCAGTCCACAGTCCCAGTCCATAGCCCCAGTCCACAGTCCCAGTCCACAGTCCCAGTCCACAGCCCCAACACACATTCCCAGTCCACAGTCCCAGTCCACAATCCCAGTCCACAGCCCCAGTCCACAGTCCCAGTCCATAGCCCCAGTCCACAGTCCCAGTCCCAGTCCCTAGCCCCAACACACAGTCCCAGTCCATAGCCCCAGTCCACAGTCCCAGTCCCAACACACAATCCCAGTCCACAGCCCAAGTCCACAGTCCCAACACACAGCCCCAGTCCAAAGTCCCAGTCCACAGTCCCAGTCCACAGTCCCAACACACAGTCCCAGTCCACAGCCCAAGTCCACAGTCCCAGTCCACAGTCCCAGTCCACAATCCCAGTCCACAGTCCCAGTCCACAGTCCCAACACAAAGCCCCAGTCCACAGTCCCAGTCCACAGCCCCAACACACATTCTTAGTCCACAGTCCCAACACACATTCCCAGTCCACAGTCCCAGTCCACAGCCCCAACACACATTCCCAGTCCACAGCCCCAACACACATTCCCAGTCCACAGTCCCAGTCGACATCCCCAGTCCACAGTCCCCAGTCCACAGTCAGCTTCACTCTGATATTGTGTACAACTAAACTCAGCAGTTGGAGCTCTAATCAACGCCCCCTCACTCTCACTCTCACTCTCACACACACACACACACACACACACACACACACACACACACACACACACACACACACACACACACACACACACACACACACACACACACCAACTCTCCTTAAAATAGCTGGCTATTAACACCTCTCAGCGAAGTCACCTGCCAACATTCAAAGCACGCAAAGCTAGGGTTTTTAAACTGTTTCTATTTCTCATTCTCTCTCTCCCTATCTATCTATCTTGTCTCTCGTTCTCGGTCTTTCGCTCTACTTCTGTCTCGTCTTCATTTGGAGGAACCAGTAAATCAGCAGAGCAGGGATAGTTTGTAGTTTGGTTCAGCTATTGATGCAGCTCTGGAACCAGATCCATCAGAGAGTCAGGTCAGCTATTGAACCAGATCCATCAGAGAGTCAGGTCAGCTATTGAACCAGATCCATCAGAGAGTCAGGTCAGCTATTGAACCAGATCCATCAGAGTGTCAGGTCAGCTATTGAACCAGATCCACGAGACAGTCAGGTCAGCTATTGAACCGGATCCATCAGAGAGTCAGGTCAGCTATTGAACCAGATCCATCAGAGAGTCAGGTCAGCTATTGAACCGGATCCATCAGAGAGTCAGGTCAGCTATTGAACCAGATCCATCAGAGAGTCAGGTCAGCTATTGAACCAGATCCATCAGAGTGTCAGGTCAGCTATTGAACCAGATCCACGAGACAGTCAGGTCAGCTATTGAACCGGATCCATCAGAGAGTCAGGTCAGCTATTGAACCAGATCCATCAGAGAGTCAGGTCAGCTATTGAACCAGATCCATCAGAGAGTCAGGTCAGCTATTGAACCGGATCCATCAGAGAGTCAGGTCAGCTATTGAACCAGATCCGTCAGAGAGTCAGGTCAGCTATTGAACCGGATCCATCAGAGAGTCAGGTCAGCTATTGAACCAGATCCATCAGAGAGTCAGGTCAGCTATTGAACCGGATCCATCAGAGAGTCAGGTCAGCTATTGAACCAGATCCATCAGAGAGTCAGGTCAGCTATTGAACCGGATCCATCAGAGAGTCAGGTCAGCTATTGAACCAGATCCATCAGAGAGTCAGGTCAGCTATTGAACCAGATCCATCAGAGAGTCAGGTCAGCTATTGAACCAGATCCATCAGAGAGTCAGGTCAGCTATTGAACCGGATCCATCAGAGTGTCAGGTCAGCTATTGAACCGGATCCATCAGAGAGTCAGGTCAGCTATTGAACCAGATCCATCAGAGAGTCAGGTCAGCTATTGAACCGGATCCATCAGAGAGTCAGGTCAGCTATTGAACCAGATCCATCAGAGAGTCAGGTCAGCTATTGAACCAGATCCATCAGAGAGTCAGGTCAGCTATTGAACCAGATCCACGAGACAGCTTTGCAGTGAGTGAGTTAGGTCCCTGTTATAGAAACACATTCTTGGAAACACAAGCACATCTCCTGTTATCGTTAAAGAGGCTGTCGTGAAACCACTTCCATATGCAAGACTTCTATTCGTGTGAGAGTGGAGGGAGGGAGTGTGGGGGGGAGTTGGGAGGGGCTGTGTATGTGTGTGTGTGTGTAGGAGCGTCAGTCCTGCTATGAGAGAGTACATTAACCCACCGCATTCTGCCAAATACATCACCAATTTCACACCTGACTGGACAAAAACAATCATTTCTACCATCTGACAGGGTAGAACCTGTCGGTCTAAATCACAGGGCTTGTATGAGAACTGTGTTATGTTAGCCATCATTCAACACAATGTTAAACGCTAGTGTGGAAACAACTTCCAAATGTCATGTTGTGATTACATTTATACTCGTGTTCCAGACGTGGAATTATTATGTTGAATTACATCAGGATATGGATGTTTGATTTATTTAACCTTTATTTAATTAACAAGGTAAGTCAATTATGAACAAATTACTATTTACAATGAAGGCCAACACCGGCCAAAACCGGACGACACTGGGCCAATTGTACACCGGTTGTGATACAATTAAATAGTTAAATGCTATAAATAAATGAAATTCTTTCTTTGGATGTATTTGACTGATTTCTTCATTGCTGTTTGACAGTGAAGATGAAATGACGCTGCAAAATGTAAGGATGATTTTGTGTTGTTTATTTACCTACACAACTTTATACAGTTACGAAACTAATTTTACTGTAAAGCTGCAATTGTAAAATTAGCATAATTGTAAAATAATTCAGATGCTTTTTATAATTGTAGTTATGGAAACCCCAGAACACCGCGTCAGCGATCTGGACAATTTGTTAAACCTTGAGCCCCTAACCCCACAACTATATTACTGTGATGAAACTTACTGTATGATCGGCTATGAAAAGCCAACTGACATTTACTGCTGAGGTGCTGGCTTGTTGCACCCTCGACAACCACTGTGATTATTATTATTTGACCCTGCTGGTAATTTATGAACATTTGAACATCTTGGCCATGTTCTGTTATAATCTCCACCCGGCACAGTCCAGAAGAGGACTGGCCACCCCTCAGAGCCTGGTTCCTCTCTAGGTTTCTTCCTAGGTTCTGGCCTTTCTGGGGAGTTTACCCTAGCCACCGTGCTTCTACACCTGCATTGCTTGCTGTTTGGGGGTTTTAGGCTGGGTTTCTGTACAGCACTTTGAGATATCAGCTGATGTAAGAAGGGATTTATAAATACATTTGATTTGATATGAATGTTGTTTGAAGTCCGACAGAGTCATATTAACCCTGTGTTGGGTGAACTCACCTGTTTGATTACACAACAGCTAGCCTGAAGAGACAGAAACCACACATACTATTAGCCTGCAGAAACAGAGCCACATCTAATAACAAGATAAAAGACACGTTCTGTCACATGACATCCTGTCGTTTAACAGGAGAGAAAAGACACGTTCTGACCCACATGACATCCTGTTACCGTCTAGAGATAAAAGACAACGTTCTGTCACATGACATTCTGTTACAGTCTTCAACTATTCTCCAGTCTTTAACTTGCATGTTTGTTTTATGCTGTTGTTCTAGGGACATCAACAAGCCCAATCATAAGTTTGCAAAAACTGCGTAGATCACAAATACTATATACTTTAGTGATAAAAAATACACTATCCTGCATCCCACTGCTGGCTTGCCTTTGAAGCTAAGCAGTGTTGGTTCTGGTCGGTCCATGGACCAGAAGCTGTTGGAGAGCCAGTAGTAGGAGGCAGTCTTCCCTCTGGTCTGAAGATTAAACCCCAATGCCCCAGGGCACCCCTGCGTAGGGTGCCGTGTTTCGGATGGGATGTTAAACGGGTGTCCTGTCTCTCTGCGGACATTAAATAACCCATAGCGGCGTTTTCCCCGCTGTCCTGGCCCATTTCCCAACTCGACCACCATTCAATCATGGCCACTTAATCATCCCCAATTCCCAATTGGCATATCAGTCCTCACCTCTCCGCCCCGCCAGCTGCTGTGTGGTGAGGTTCTGGCACAAACAAAATGGCCGCCGTCCATCACCCAGGTGCTTGTCACACATTGGTGTGTTTCCACCTGACTGTGTAGACGCTCTTGGGATTTGGTAGAAAAGTGCTATATAAATCCAATCCATTATCAGTTTTATTAATAAATATGGACACTTGTGCAAAACGTGTTGGAACAAGTGAAATGATGAATGAAAGAGACGGGAGACATCTTGGGACATCTTACTGAACACATCACATGCTGCAGTAGATCAACTGATCTCTTCTGACGTCTGAAGTATGTGAGTTAGGGTTAGGGGTTAGGGGTTAAGGGGTTAGGGGTTAAGGGGTTAAGGGGTTTAGGGGTTTAGGGGTTTAGGGGTTAAGGGGTTAAGGGGTTGGGGTTGGGGTTGGGGTTAGGGGTTAGGGGTTAGGGGTTAAGGGGTTAAGGGGTTAAGGGGTTTAGGGGTTTAGGGGTTAAGGGGTTAAGGGGTTGGGGTTAGGGGTTAGGGGTTAGGGGTTAGGGGTTAGGGTTAGGGGTTAGGGTTAGGGGTTAGGGGTTAGGGGTTAGGGTTAGGGGTTAGGGGTTAGGGGTTAAGGGTTAGGGTTAGGGTTAGGGTCTTGGGACATCTTACTGAACACATCACATGCTGCAGTAGATCAACTGATCTCTTCTGACGTCTGAAGTATGTGAGTCATTCCAGGACAACGTAAACAAAGAGAGGGATAACCATCTGACCAGGAAAAAGTCCTGTACACATGAAACAATGATCTGGTCTGTATTGTAAAATACAATATGGTCTCAATGAGTTACCTGGTTAAATAACAACATAATAACAATAAAATAATATTATAATACA